>NC_056749.1:144733449-144785949 GCF_019279795.1 Protopterus annectens | reverse complement strand
CATGTTAGGTATCCATCTCCTTTGCTCATGATTGTAGCTAATAGTTAAACGTCATGATCCTTTTCATCCTTCACATGCTAATTGCTAGCAAAAGTAGTTGTGACTATGTGAGGTACTGACAGCTGTGCCAGGAGAAGTAGGGCAGTGGATGTGTAACATATGCAGGCATATCCAGCTGGAGTTTTGTAAAGAATTATATGCCATTTGTATATCAAACTGATTTGTACAGATGCTTGTGTTGAAAAATATAATTGCAAAGCTGCTTGTTTTAAAAATGTACCAACAGTGTATCCTGGTGAACAGAAAATAAATATACATGCATGTCTGACTGTATTGTAACAGAGAATACTGGAAGAGAAGAGGTTAATCTTATTCCAGATAACCTTGAAAAATGGTTTGACATTAAATTACTTAACTTAGGCCATAAATATTGTATTTCACAGGTCTCAATGCAGCAAGAGACAAAGTCTGTACTAGAAAGCCTTCTGTATTGTTTTAGCATTGATCTAATTGCTACACTGGCTGGGTGGAAGTGTTGAAATGCTTTTACGGCTTCCGGATGCTATAACACATCTTGGCAAAGCTCTATCTGTGTGTATGGTAACACACATGTGAGATTGTGGTTCAGTTTCTAGTAAAGGAGGGTAGTATGGGAACCAGAAGTCAGATGACCAAATGTACGTGATGTCATTCTGTAATCCAGCGCAAAAATTATGTTTTTATACTAGATGAGACTGAAGTCTCAGGGCAGTCTGTTTTTGTAACCTGACAAAGTAGGACGTCTTACCTTCTTCATCTTGTAACCAGTACATCTAGTAAGTAACCAGAGAATATTTTTTTTGATCAGTCAGGAAAATATAGTGAGATTAGTTAAGTACTGTTTTTTCTGTATCTGTGTGACTCTATTCATCTGTTATTTTAATATTTCCTCTGATGTTTATTGTAAATAGATATTTAGTATTTGCATATTATTTTATTATTTATTATTAAATATATTTAAATTTTTCATTTTGGCTGGTCCTTTATAGAAAAATTTAACCTTTGAGAGTACTTATATTTAATTGGTGACTCTGTGGCCACTCCTGAAAGCCTCACTGCATTGATTAGACAATACCATCTGTATTAGTATTAATTTCACTCAGTATAATCAGGTACCCTTGTAACAGCCTTTAAGTAGCTGGCTTTGGAGTTCTGGTGACAGTAACTACCATATAGTCTGGGCAGAGGGACATAGCTAGTAAATCTGTGCTAGCCTTTCCCAGGTGTGTGTGTGTGTGTGTGTGTGTGTGTGTGTGTGCGTGTGTGTGTGTGTGTGTGTGTGTGTGAGAAAATTAAATCTCAAAGAGTGTGTGTCAGCTACTTGTAGCAGTGACATAGAGCACTGGTTTCAAAGAGAGGGTATTGAAGGACTTGGGTTAGATACACAGCTGAGGACTCAACTCTACAGCTGTGGCCATCGGGAGTCTTACTATGGGCCTGAAGAAAGACATAGGGAAACCCAGACTGTGTGCTGTTAAGGGAAATTGTGCAAGATGCAGAGAGCTGCATATGGAAATACTGTATCTGTTTTTGTTCCAAATTAACTTCCCTCACCAGTATCAGTGGTGAGGATTCAGGATCCTTGATTACTGGCCCAGAGGAGGGACATCACAGCAGTATTTAAGAAATAATCTATGAATGGGTATGGCTTTATCAGGATTTACCCACAGTTGGTGTTGTTTGATCACTAAAGTGAAGCTTACCTTTCTTAAATAATGTCTTTGTATAATGGCACTGTAGTGTTCCTCTGCATATTTTCTTGTTTATTCATGTACTGCACATGTTTATGGGACTTCTGTTTCCAAGCTTGCCCAGTACATCACTACAGTGCAGAAGCAGCTACTTTTTTTTCCAATTTTTTTATTAAACTGCCAAGATTTTCTGAGGGACACAGCAGGAAAATTAGGTATGTTTCTGATGCTTTAGTTTTGCAAAGCATACCCGATTTTCTCATATTTTGCTCTATCCCTCAGCATACTGGCCACACAATAGTACTTCAGCTTGCAATTTACAATTAGCACATTGGTTAGGCTGTCCAGTGTGTCATTTTTGAATACAAATGAGAAGTCATTGTATAGCTCTGAATGTGCTATTTACAACACTTTATATGGCATTGCCATTCACCACTCCAGCCTTGCTTCCTACTGGATCAGCTGTAATTAAAATATGTGTACTCTATAACGTGTATTTATCAAGCTGTCTTTGTGACCACTCTAGTCACCTCATTTAATATCTTACTAATTATTATCCATGAGACTAGCTTTACTATAAACTGTCCTCCTTAGTGCCTAAACACTTAATCCCCTTGCTGATGGATGTACTTCATCGAACACATTCTTCACATTAGCACACCTTTCCTGCCTCAGATCTTGCCTTCTGACACTATCTCCTACTTTTACTCTTTTCTCACTATAGCTGTTGCACACCAAGCCTTCTCACTTCCCCAGCTGCACCTGACTCCTTCATATCCCTTTTACTCTTTTTATAAGCCACTCCCACTGGACCCACACATGGAACCTTCCCCCCCTGTATTTCCCAGAGTGTCATTAGACTGTTGTTGCTTTTAACATTTTCTGCTTGCTTCCTCTAATTGCTCTGTCAGTGTTATATTCCCCTGCCCAGATTCCTGCCTGCCGTCCTCTTCATACATTTCTATCCTGGGTCCTAACTGCCATTATCTACCTGTCCGTCATCTGTCCTTCTCTATCTACCTACTGCACCTTGCTCCCCATATGAATTACAGATCCCAAATCCTACTGCATACATCCTGTCCTTTGTCTTTTCCACATGCTCCTACACAACCTAGTTTCCATTTCACATTCCAGAGCTTCTTAACTTCTCGTTTCACTTTTCTTTATCCTCCTACATTGTCAGTATCATGATCCCAAACATATTCTTTTCTCAATGTTGTTAGCTCACACCTAGGAAGAGGGACCTCCCTATCATCTCTTCCAAACTCTTACCCAAAGTTTCTACCAACTACACAACTTTCTAACCTATTTGTATAACAGAGTTGTAGTGCAGTCTGTTTTGCCTTAGTAGCAGCTGTAGTTGGTGTTTTTTTTGGTTTGCTCTGGTGGTCCTGTTGAGTTACCTTGGTACACTCTCAGCCAAATGCTTTATTTGAAAGCAGCAGATTTATAGCTTAGTAGCCTTCTGTCATGTGCCTTAAGAATTAAACTTAGGACAGGAACCTGTAATGTTTTAAACACTAAACCATTAACTGCATACAAGTTACTGGATCAAAGAATAGGCTCTGTACTGCAGAGTTTTGAATTACTGGCTAGAAAGTATGAATATGCCAAGGATGGGGGTGTATTTAAATTCCAGTTGGCACAAGAGGTGGGCAAATCAAGGACCAATTAGTTTACAAACAGGGATAAGTTGGGTGGTGGAAGAGGATTGGGAAATATTAGAACACAGGTCTTTGATCAAAAAATTAAATGTCTGGGATCTGTATTGTTCATTAATTTTTAAGGACACCTTGTCCTCCCAGTGCCCCTATTTATATGCAAAGATATAGGCAAAAATTAAAACCAAAGTTCAGTTCATGTATTTATTATTTTTACTTAATTAGGCATAATGTATTTAATTTTATTTACTGTATGATTTCCAGATTCAAAGGAATACAAAATAAAATTTGAAACTATGAAACAAAGCTTAAAATAACATCAGAAAGCATTGTCAATATACTTATCAAAGCCAATCATTTAGAAAATATAACAGTAGTCCTGTGTTCAGTAAATGAAAGTTCTGAAATCTAGAGTATCATTAATTTTAAGCACATAAAGCACACTATCTTCCTCAGTAAATTCACAGGTAATTAAACAGGAAAGCAATTTACACCCTGCCTACTTCCTAAAATAACACACAGGAAATGGAGTTTGCATTTCTGTCTGAACACATTACATTTCTAATTTAAAAAACAACTATGTCAAATAAATACTTCAAATTCTATAAAATACTTTATCAGAAAATACCATGAAAGAATTAGCAAAGTGCACTTTTTATAATGTGAACGGTCTTCACTAAGTTACTAGCATATAGTCTTTTCACATTAGGCAAGCAAAAATGTTCATGCTTTACAAAAATGCGAAAGGCTAACATATGAATGGATGTCATTTTAATGACAAAAGCAAGTCTCTGTATTTATGAGTATTGAAACTTGTAGTAAAATTATATACTTGTTAAGCAGCTAAGCCCAATCGACACAAACATTTCATAGGGGTCTCCTAAAAGCGATGTTTGCTTAAGCAATGTATTGAGAATCATACATGCTAAAAAAAATGTGAGAAGTTTAAGCAACAAGATGATCAAATTAGTCTCTGCATTTCAAGAAAAAGGAACTGATGTAGGCATCATCACTGAACTTTAATGAGTTTAACACTCCAGTAATCATACCTGGTGATGAGTGATTTCATAATTACCGCAAGGAAAATAGTGTGTGTGGTGTGTCAAAATATGTCAAACAAAACATTTTATCACTTTTAACAATAAATAGTTTAACATCAGCAATTTAATCATGAATGTGGTATCCAAATACAGAAATGACGAATATGCAATGCTTAAGCAGTTACTGAAACATGTGATCACTGGTCTGACAATTATCATAATCAGAGACTTTAAAATGCCACAAGCAAATTGAGATACATTTATTTCTGTAAGGAAGAAATAGGAGACCTATCACAACAGCACAGACCTCAACCTCATTACCACAATTAACAGAACATGCTGGAGGGACAGATTCAGAACTCAGAGACTGCCCATGCTATGGAACAGACTTCCCATACATGTCAAGCAGAGCACCTCGCTGACCCTCTTCAAGAGAAATCTTGATGAGTGGATGGGAAACAGAAAATTCACCCCGGGGATAACTCCAGTGGCTCTACTCAAAGTTCTACTACTATTGGTGGTGATGTACTCTACCCTCGAATTCTTTTAAACCAAACAGGTGACTTTAAAATCTATAATTTCACTGTTTGATGTATCTAATGAAGTTATAGTCATTTTAGCTATGGGAATGTCGTTTGTGCCTCCTAAGCATATGAGCCTTGCTAATACCTTGTTAGACAAAGCTGTTTGTTCACAAATTGAATTTAAGCATATTAGGTAATACCATTAATCCTATTGTTAACCATCGTATTTCTAATAATATTTAATCCCCCCCCTTCACAACTCGTTGTTTGAAAAGCTGTGTGAACTTGACTTGAGGAATGGTATGCAGGGGCAACCATACAACAATTAAGTCTTTAAGAATACTATGTTAGAGAACCAGCTGGATGCTCTTGATTTTTTGAGAAATTTTATTATTAAGATTCTCAAGCCAGATAAAGGTGGTGGCATGGTGTTAATGACTGAAGACGATTATTCTAATAGAATGTTAAATATCCTGAGCTCTGAATATTATGAAAAAGTATCCATTAACCAAATTCATGGAGCTTATCAAAGTATTAGGGCATTATTAAATGACCTATTTATTGATTGTATGGTAGATATAGAAACATACAACTACCTGACTATACCATCTCCAGTTACACCCACCATATTTGGGCTCCCTAAGTTACATAAGAACTTAAATAACCCACCGCTTCAGTCTATTGTTGATGGCCATAACAGTATCACGTATGGATGTGCTAAAATAGTTGATGCTAAACTGAATAAATACCTTAAGAGTCAGTCACAAATGTGTCATGACTCGTGGAATTTCCTTAAAATCATCAATGACCTGGACTTCAATGCTGAATACAACTTTCTAACTATAGATGCCCAGGATCTATATATGGTTATCCCACAAACTTTAGGAATTATGTGGACCCAAGAATTCTTACACAAGTTAGGTGTTGCAGGTGAGGAGATAAACCTGATTGAATATTTGCTAGATATTATTCTGACTAATAATTGCATCTTTTTTGAGGGTGATATATACCTTCAAAAATCAGGGATAGCTATGGGCTTCCCCTGTGGGGGGAGCTTTGCTAATTGTGTCATGGCATACTGGGAAAATGAAATGTTATTTTGCCATGACTATTTGAAACAGCTTGTTGTATGGTATACACGCTATTCTAGGTTATATATTTGTTGTGTTTAATGGTGATGAAACTCATGCTTCCCAATTTGTTCAGATGCTGTCAGAGATGACCAGCTTTTTGAAATTCACATTTGAATTTAATAGTGAATTTATAGCATTTTTGGATGTGTTATTAACCAACGACATGGATAATTAATTATACATTGCAAGAATATATTGCAAACCTACATACTCAAACTGTTTTTTAAATTTCAAAAGTACTCATCCATACTACCAAAAGCGGTGTGTTGTAAAGGGACAACTTGTATGGGCAGCACGTATGACCACACTAGAACAAGATTTTTCAGCTGAATGCCTTTTGCTTAAAGAAATATTCCTAGCTCATGGATACCCATTAAAATTAAATTGATATCTGAGGTTACCCACAAGTGTACATCAGGTTGGTTAGATTTCTGTCTATACACACTGAGCAGAGTGGAGGAGGGGTGCTGACTGCAACTCTGATCTGAGATATACAAGTATCCTGTTTTTTTTTTTTTTGATTATTTATACTGATTATTGTTTCTAGCAATTTATATATAACACTTTTTATTGCCTGCTGCATAGTTTTTAGTGTATTTTATTGCTATTAACTAGCTTTGCAGTTGCCCGCCCCTACTGTAAATTTGATCTGGGACTCTCCTCCCAGTCTAGTGTCATTAGCTCATTCTGCCTAATACAGCGAGAACATCTGAGAAGGCCTTCTGTTTCTCTTTTTCCCTTTCAAAAAAAAAATGCCTGAATCTCCTTGTGTTTTGACTGTGCTTTTCAATTTTTTTGGAAATATAGAGTATATTTTAGAGCATTTATTATAACTAAAATTGCCTTAATATTGCTACAACTCAAGTGCTCGAGGTTGCACTGCATCTGAATTGTTTGTGCGTTTTAGCGGCTTTTCTGTATATATAGACTTCTCTGTATATGTAGACTAGCTACTTATTCTGCTGTATTACTGCCTCCTAAATAGTTTTTCAGTTGTGCACTTGCCTTGCTTCATTTGAAAAGCTAATTGCTAATTTTGTAGAGTTTTAATTGCACTTACTGTTTAGGACTACACACTCAAGTGTGTTAGCCTTTTCTGTGTTTATTTACTGTATTATTGCATTGTTTAGTCTGTTTTAACAAAAAAAATACTATCTTGTTTGCTTGTTTGCCACCTTTCCTAGCCAGTCCATATTCCAGGCTTTGCTTGTCTCAGGACTTTATTTTCTGTGTTCAGAGCTATCCAGACCTTGCTGTGGTAGAGGGAGGTCCTACTGCTTACCAGTGGGAGTGGTGAGCATTGTACTGCCTATCTAACGCTAGTGGAGTGGTTTCCAGCTCTGAAATTGTAATTTTATTAGCCTTTTTGGGCTGATTTCTATCCCTTTCAACTTTCTGGCTTAATAACGCATGTGTTTGCACGTGTTTTTACATCGTGCAGCACTGCGAGGCTACAGTTAAACTATTCCAGGTGCCAGAAAGTCTGCTCTTCAAATTTTCCCTTAGAACTAGCTGGTTTCTCAGTAGCAGCACTAAAATCTGAACCCCTGTGACTAGCACTTGCTCTAGAACCTGCTGGAAAGCACTAGGAAGCCTGAAACTGATACCAGCACTCAACTCTCCTTGTCAATAAGGAGAAATTAATTGTAGGCACTAAACAGCCTATAATTGCAAAGTACCTTGCAAAGGTAAGGGAAAACAGCTCTTAAACCTTACAAAAAAACACCTAAACAGGCATGTCCAAGGGTCAGCTTCTGGTGATTTCTCCTGTCCACCTGGTGAATCTGGGCATACTAGGGCAATGCAGCAACTGCCTCATGTACACAGACAATCCTCTCCTCCTACCACCGGCCAATATTGTATTAGACAGTAAAGAGGAGAAGGTTAACACCTGCACTATAACTCAAGCAACTCATAGCCCTTCAAAACCCACACCATCAACACTCACACATAGCAACACTAAACCCACATATGCAGAGGCCCTTAACATTAACCTGCCCAAGCAACAAGGACCTCCGAAGCTTAAACGCAAACACCAGTCACAACCAAAGTGACACATAGCTCACAACACCAGTGTGCCACCCAACAACAGCCCCTAAGGCAAGGCAATGTACCCAACACTTTAGTCATAAGTGACTCTATAGTCAGACACACTGATGTCCCACTCACCAGGCTGAACAAGGAGAAAATTACAGTCAGCTGCCTGACGGCTGCCAGGATCTGCCACATAATACATGCACTCAGGTCACTCCACAACAAGTACAAATACGACTCTGTCATTGTCCATGCTGGAGTGAATGACTTGAGATGTACCTCCCTGGACTACATGAAGAGAGACATGGAAGAGCTCTTGGATCATGTGGCCCAGGCAGGTATGACCCTAGCCCTGAGTAGCATCCTGCCTTCACCCAGAATGATACCACAGTATAAGGACAAAATGATTGACTTCAACAACTGGCTAAGCTTCTGGGGTCATTCAAAGGGGATATCTGTCTGCCTGTGTAGACATGATCGACAAACCACGATGCTTTGCCAGAGATGGTCTGCACCTGCCACCTCTGCGATTCAGGTTACTGGCTAAAGCTCTTGCCACCCCTATATTGCCTTTTTTAGGCAAGGTTCAAAGGATAAAACCACCACCATAACAGATACAAGCATACAAAATCTGAAGGTAATGCTACTCAATGCTAGAAGTCTAAACCTCAAAATTCACTCTCTGGAGGCACTCCTAAAAATGGAGAACATCGATATCTGTGCAGTAATAGACCTGGTTCAAGGCACCAGAGAGCACCCCTGCAATACCAAGCTGCAACTCTTACCACACTTTTCGGCCAGAAAACCAAGACCGAAACACTGAAGGTGGAGGAGTGTCCATATTCACTAAGGATATTCACGCCTCCAGGCAAGTAACCCAACACAATGCATCTGAAATTCTCCAGGTGCAACTAACACTAGGTAAGATTGCAATCCAAATTGTAGCTTGCTACAGATCCCCCACCATGCCCCAAGATTCTCACTACACCTTTCTAAACATACTAGAAAATATTAAGATACAACCAAACACCCTAATACTGGGTGATTTCAACTACCCCACCATTAACTGGGAAAACTAATCGGGTACCAACTCCTTCTCCCAACGGTTCTTGGAATGCATAAATTCCAACGCCCTGGATCAACTAATCCATTATCCCACCAGGGGCTCCAATATCCTAGACTTGGTAATTACCAATATGGGAGATAGATGCTCCACACCAGTGGTCACCCCCTCATTGGTCAGATCTGACCATAAGCAAATCAACCTTCACATTCACATCCCACCCCGACCCCCCCAGTAAGGAAACTTCCTTAAAAAATTTCTCCAAAGCCAACTTCATGCTACTGAAGTCAGAAGTGACAAACTTCCACAACACCCATGCAGATGGGATCTGAAATCTGAATCCTACACTAAGGCACTGTACGAGCACATCCACTCGTGCATGAATCGTGCCATCCCAAATAGAACCAAGATGCTCTTCTCCAAAAAAAAGGAAGCCAATCTGGTGGTCCCCTGCTATAAACAAACTATACAACAGAAGGAAGAAACTGTTGCAGAAAAGAGGAAAATCCCAGGATGCAAAAAAACTCCCTCGCCAGCCTCAGTAAGAAGCTGAGATCCCTCATAAAATCCTCAAAAGCTAGTTACGAAAATAAAATTGCCAAAGATTCCAAAGACAACCACAAGGCATTCTATAGTTATGTCAAGAATCTAAATGGCAATATTCAGATCTGCTCTGAGCTACAACAGAATGACATTAAATATACTGATCCCAAAGATATTGCCAATATCCTGGTAGATCGATTTAGTGCCAACTTCACCCTCCTCTCACCCCCTAAAGGGCCCATCTTAATACCAAAAGATTGCCAAATTCCAGTAATCATGGCTACACAGCTAGAAACTGCACTCTCCAAAGCTAATAATACAGCATCCATGGGACCAGATGACATCCCAGGCTGTGTACTACATGAACTACAAAATGAACTGGCACTTCACCCAAGTGTCATGTTTAATCATAGCCTCCCCTCAGGCTTTGTGCCCACTGGGTGGCACACAGCTACAGTTATCCCACTCCACAAGGGGGATCCACCTTGGTTCCCGTGAACTACCATCCCATCAGTCTGAAAAGCCTGATCTGCAAGGGCATGGAACGCATTATCATGGAACTTATAAACAAAGATACTGGCAACCTTCAAACACTGGACCCCACCCAGTTTGGATTTGTGAAGGGCCTATCTTGTCTCCTGAATCTGACTGACTTCTTTGAATCAGTCTCCAGAGCTGTGGACAAGGGTAAGGCAGTCCACACAGCCTATCTGGGCCTCGCCAAGGCCTTCAACACCATCCCCCACTCTGGAATCATAGATAAACTTACTAAGCTGGGCATAAATCCCTACATCACTCGATGGGTTGCCAACAGGCTTACTGACAGAACCCAGACTGTAAATGTAGCCAACTCCAAATCCAGCTCCAGACAAGTGACAAGTGGAGTACCTCAGGGTTCAGTCCTGGGACCACTCTTGTTTGGCATCTACTTCTCTGAAGTACAGGCCAACACTAAGGGACTCTGCCTAACAAAGTTCGCAGATGACTGCAAACTGGGAGCCATTATTGAATCCCCAAATGATGTGGATATTCTACAAAAGGGCCTTACAGAAACAGATGCCTGTTGCCAGAGCCATGGGCTCAAGCTTAATGCCAATAAATGTATAGTTATCCCCTTTGGAAAAAAAACATGTACCCATGAATTGCCACATAGGTGGCAGTACACTAAACATCGAAAGTGTGATGAGAGACTTAGGGACACAGGTGGACAGTGGTCTCATTTTCGATAATCACATCGCCACAACAATCAGAAAATCCTTCTATGTGGCACACCTAATCACTAAGGGCTTTTCATCTAGAAAAAAGGAGGTCATTGTCCCACTGTACTCATCCCTCATTAGACCCATTATAGAGTATAATGCCCCATTTGGTATGTACCTCACAAGACATCTGCAACAGCTGGGAAGGCCACAGAAATACCTCACTAAAAGAATCACAGGCCTAAAGCAGATGCCATATGCTGACCATCTAAAAAAATTCCAGCTATACTCTGTGGCATATCATCTGCTTAGAGGCAATCTCTGCTTAACATACAAGGCCATGTCAAACCCTGAGCTGTTGGACATGCTCCACTTAAAGAAATCCCAATCCTTCAGCTACATGCTCCAGGGATCTAAACCTTGTCATCACAATGAAAAAAACATGCTGGAGGGATAGGTTCCTGACCCAGAGACTCCCCATACTCTGGAATAGACTGCCCATACATGTCAAGCAGAGCACCTCCTTGGAACTCTTCAAAAGGAACCTTGATGATTGGATGGGAGATAAGAAATTCACCCAGGGGATCACGTCAGTCGCCCTGTTAGACAGGGGTCCAGAGAAGTAAATATTGTGGGAAGAAATATTCAGGGAATTGTTATGGCTAGACTTGTATAGGCCCTAGGGCCGATAGCATAGTACCAACCTACGAACCCATATTGTGCAGTCTTACACAAGTAGAAGAGGAAGGGTTAGACAATTTAACATTGCCTAACCGTGTTCAAACTGATAAAAATGATGTTAACTTTACATTAACTTTCAGTACTTCATTTTCACTTGATGCAAAACAAATAGTGAATATTTTATGCAAAAATTGGGCTGTGCTTATTGATGATACCCTTAAGGTGACTCTAGAATCTCTACCAGGAACTTTTTGTTAGATTGATTTACTTGCTGATATTGCAGGCTTGAGTAGCAGCATGTGCTGGATGGCGATGTGGGCAATGAGATATTTGCTGGATTATTTGATAAATGATAATAGATGATATAAGCTATATATGATTAAATAAGAGAGATTTAGATGAAATATTAGAAATGTGCTCTGATAGAGTAGAGCCCAGGTAAGCATGAATTTGTATTGATAAATGTTTGCTATGACACCTTTTTTTGACCAGGTTGTATTGATAATGTTTAACAAAACTCACTCCCAAGATATCCTAATGGTAGTGTAATCAGAGGGCTTCCCAACTTACACAAACGGTACCCACTTCACAGTCAAAAAGTCACCCAAATTCAAAGTTTATGTTAGGGTCAAGGAAATTTCCATTTAAAAAAATTCCTATATTTGGAAAAATTCCTAAATATTGGAAATATACTAAATTTTATGATCTCCATTGATACTCTTTTCGAACACAAGCTGATATAAAAGTATGATGAAAAGCCATTTGAAAGCATAATTTGTTGCTGCTGCGCAATTGATGTTAGAGTAGTTTGATAGCTTACTATACCAACAGTAATGGTGATGAATTATTGTGATAATAGTCCTGAACCCCTGAAGTTTAAATAATAGGATTTTTTGTTTAGGCATTTAGTTTTTTGTTTAAACCCTGGGTAATAATATTATGCCAATGCCTATTTAGCAGCACCTAAGGGCTTTAGGGTATAGACATAATGCTGAGAATGCATGATAATAATGATACCAATGTAATGATGATATATACAGAACCTTTTTCTCTTACAAATGGCTTGCTGTTATGTCTCTTCCTTAACTTACTTTGTGTGTTATGATGGTTCTATGGGCCTGGATCATGGCTTCCTTGAATATTCTTTTGAATATTTGTATTTGAATGATATTGATATTAATGATATGCCTTGAATTTACGAGTAACTGATTTGTATGAAAATATGTATTACTGGGATGTATGAATCCATGGTGTACTCCATTATGAGTACTATCCTAGGCATATTTTTCCCCGCGTGGTTAAACCAGGGTAGGGGGAAAGCAGACTCTGCAACAATGAAATGCTGAAAATGGTCTTTTGGACTTGTTATCTAGGCTGAATCTTTCTTAAGGAAACTTTTATAGATAATATTTTGGAATTATAGAAGCAGTACTACCTAAGAACCTAATTATTTCTAGGAATTTCTCTATAGCAGGGGTACTGGCAAGGTACAATGGCCAAGGCAAAATAATATACAAAAGGAAAAATATGACAAATTGGATTCATTTTAAGAAAGTTTTTAAGAAGCAGAGACTTTTAGATGTAGAAAGAGATTTGGAGAGAAAAAGCTAAATATAGAAAGGAGTTTTTATATAGTAATTTTTTGTAGATCAAAAGATTTGAAAACTGAGAAGTTGAAAACTAGAACAAGATTAGTAATTAGAGATTTTTAGGTTAGAGAGAGGAGTTTAGGTAGTGTTGTATTAAATTTTATTAGAAATTTGAGTGTAGCTTTCAGATATAGTTGATTGACCTGATGTACTTTGCCTGTGATACATGTGCATACACAAAATTTTTGGCTTATGTGATTGAAAAATAGCGGTTTGTGTGGGTACACCCTACACGAGGGCTACTTCTAAGCTTATAACCATGTGTATGATATAAGAAAGAACAACACCAACAAACACAAACTCAAACACTTGTAACCAATTATGTCCCACTCCATTTTTTTGCTTTTAGGTTTTTAGGGTTTGAGAGATTCTATAGAAGAGGGGATCTAGTAGGGATCTCTTGAATTGAATAAATTAAAGTGGATTTTAAACCTTAGGGCTCATATATCATTAAATGGATTAATTAGCCCCTTATATTAGACTATGCTTTTTTAGACTTATCAATGGATAACTACTTACTATATTAAATTTTTAACTTTATTCATTCATTCATGATTTTTTGTTCATATTTAGATTTTTTATGTGATGATTTTGGGCATATCAGTAGAGCTTCCTTTGTCATATCTACCTAGCTAGGATGGTTCTGCCAATGGTTTCCTGTTCTCCTCTCCTTTCCTTCCCTTGCCTTCCTTCCCCCTTCCCTCCTTTTTTTTCCCCTTCCTTTTCTTAGACCTTTCATGCATGCCACATTTTCTCATTTTTTGCTTTCAGAGGAGTTCATAATTGGTCAATATGGCTGATTGAGAATGATGTGTTTTTTGTGTTTATTATTTTATGATGATTGTTTTCTTTTGACTGGGAATTTGGTTTTATTGGTTTTATCAAAAATTAAAAAAATTGTTTTTTTTTTTTTATTTTTAATAGATTTGAGGATTAGAAGTAACAGTTTATATTCATATCATACACACATCTGATAATATGATGATTTAGAGCAAGCTTTTAGTTTCCATGATGACTGCCAAGCAATGTTAAAATATATATCAATTTGTTTTTTTGTTTTTTTAATTTGTCAATCTAGGGTGTGTACTTTTGTATTATATATAATTTGACTGTCTCTTTTAATGTATGCTTGAGGAAGCTGAGCGCTAGTATTGTATAGTGGCTGTTCTTCTCTTCAATAAATTATTTGCTTATTTTTACATCGTGGTGGTTCCGGTGATTTATCAGCTATGATACCCAAATTAGAGACAATGTCCCAGAAGCACCGAAAATAATTTATAAAAGAGGCTTTAATCTTAAAAATGTTATCGAAAGAGACTTACATAGTAACCATAGAACTGGGGGTATGTTAAAATGTGGATGTTGTAATTATTGCAAGTTTATTAAAACTTCAAATCAGGTTTACAATAAGAAATTTTACCTATTCCATTACTGGTAGATATAATTTCAACAGCCCAGGAGTGGTTTATTTAGCTGAGTTCCAAAGCTGCCCACGGTTTTATATCGGAAAAACCGAAAGACAATTGAAGCAACAAATTTATGAACATCAGTACAGCATACATAAGCAAGATTGTAATAATGCTCTAGCAAATAGAATGCAAAGCATTCCTTCTTATTTCTTGTGATAGAGCAGGTTATAGAAAGCATTAGAGGTGGGCCATAGCAATTATTATTGGAGCAAAGAGAATTATGGTGGCAAGTCCTAACCAATGCTTATATGCACCCAGGTTTAAATGAGTCAAGTTCCTTAAAATGTTTATGAAGATTAAAATCTTTGAAAAGACGTTAACTTGTTAAGAACTCACTTTTTTACCTTATCTTGGAGACAGATTTAAGGTTTTCATACTGTACTTAAATGTATTTTTTATATGTTTTAGAGAGGGTGTTTATTTATATGAACATAATACACACAAAAACATGTTTTTATATCTATATACATATTGTTTTAGTTATGTGTAATGTTTCTTTAATTTTGATGATCTGATGTCACTGTTGGTGGTTTATTTAAACCAAGAATTTTTTTTCTCTAATGTTTTTAGTCTGAAGAAGGTCGTACATTGATACGCCCGAAAGCATTAACAAATTTGGAAGGTCTGGTATATGACATTGCCTTTTTGTTTGTTTTCTGCAATTTTGTCACATTGACTGAAAAAGCTGGTATAAAGGAAAAAAATCTCTCAACAAAGAGATCACATTTTCTGATAAACTAACATAAGATAAATTAAAAATTTCAAAATTTCTAGTTGAAAATTTAATTATTTTTCCAGTTTTTCCCTTTGCTTCTCCCTTTAGTTTGGGGTGTTGTTGGACCACTTCTGTGTCCGTTTATTGCCTGACTGAGCCACCAAAAAAGGACCAGATGAGGAGGAAGAGGTAGAGGAAGAAGAATTACCAGTGGCTTGTGATGTAGCAACCTCATTGTTTATGTTATTAACCTTAGAAGATGATGTACTTGAAACAGATGTTTGTTCACCATTACTTGTTCTAATGTCAGAACTATTCGTTACCACACCCTCATCAATATTGCTAGGTGTGGAGTCTTTATTAACATTCCAACCCATTTAATAGATCAGCACTGTTCATAGCATAAGCTGCCAAATCTCTATGGAGCTTCCCTTGTTTTCTTGAAATAATGAAAGCTCTAAACCTATCAATCCTTCTTACCAATACTGGTGTATAGTGAATTTAAAGTTTTAAAACTATCACAGGTTGTAATTTTATTGTTCAATTCATGCATTTGGGTTCTTACAATGTTTCTTTGCTATAATGTTCCAACAACACTTTCATAACTCCTATTCCTATTCTGTTAAATAACTCAACTAATTGAATGTACAACGGGTCTCCATAATGTACACAATTTGGGAATTTTGAGACCCATAAACCCTGTGGTACACACTTTCACTTTAGATTTTCCTCTAAATAAGCAATTTCTAATTCCAAAGAAATGTATTTCATAGCACAACATTCTAGTTTGAAAATGTCATGTTTGCAGATGTTAAAGATATTAATATGGTTGCCATGTGATAATAAATTTACGGTGTTGTTGTCGCGACAATCTTCAATAGACGAAAAAAGATTTCCAATCTCGTTAAAGACACTGAATCTGTCAGCCAGTAAGCTGGCTACATCTATAGCATTTGTGAATGTGGTGTCCTTGACCACCAGTTCTGAACAGATCTGTGTGCTTCCTTTGAGATTGTGGATGTATGTGGAGAAGACCTTATGATTGTCTCTAGTAGAAGTGGCCAATTTGAACTCAAAGTTGGCTTTAGAGGATTTCACTAGTGCTCTTATTTGCTTGTTCAGGCTAAGGAGAGATTGCTTCCAATTGGGCACTTGCTGCTTCTTTGGTCCTGGACATCAATTTTTTTTCCTTTTGTTATATAGTTCATTTATTGTAGATGTCCACCAGACCAGTTTACTCTTCCTTGCAGAGAATGATTTTGTCCTGCCGGGTATCCCTGATTGCATGCATCTATATAAATGCTCGTATAGTACTCTTGTGTAGATTTGGACATTAGTGCCAGTTCCTATAGAGGGGAAGGGGGCTGTGAAGATGTTTATACCATCCCTCAGGAAGTAATAATCAGCTTTGGAGAAGATTTTTTGTGTGACCCTAGCTAGAGGGGGGTCAGAGGAAATGGGGACTTTGAAAGTGACTGCTTTATGGTCAGATCTTACCAGGGAGGATGATACTGTAGGGGTGCTGCAGACAAAGGCTCTTAGAAAATATGAACTGGTATTTCTTTCTTTTCATCCTAAATCTTTGGGATTTGCTGTATCCAAGCAAAATGTTTCTTCTTGGATTTCTAAGGCTATTTCTTTTTGTTATAATTTTCATGGCAACAGCCTTCCCTCTTCAGTCAAGGCTCATTCTACTAAAGCTGTGGCTTCTTCTGCTGCTTTTTTTCAAGGGCTAAGATACTAATTCTATTCTTGAAGCAGCTACCTGTACTTCTCTGCATACCTTTACCAAGCACTAAAAGTTGGATGATATCTCTAGAGCTAGGGCTGGTTTTGATGGTGCCATTCTTCATGAGTTTTTAGGGGACTCTTCTGCTCCTTCCCCCTCCCTAGTTTTTTTCTTGAGCTTTGGCAGTGAATGTAAGGACATAGTACAGTTGTGTAAAATCTTTTCATAATGGTAGATGTTCTTACTCTCACTGCTGCAGTATTCTCTTCCTCCCTCCTTCCCCCTAATCCTTTGCCTTCCTGAATATGCATACCTGTTGGGGTTCCTTGGTCTGGTGTTTCTATGGGGGAAATCGGTCACGACTATGGTAGGCTTGAATGTCACCTTTATTCCCTACACTACACAACGTGCATTTGGTGACATTCGGCATACCTTTATAGCAAAAGGAGTCTTTGGTAGACTGACCGGACATCAAGCTTCCACGGCAGGGAATCCTGTATGCTAAGAATACTGCACATCCACCAAAGTAGATTTTATACAACTGCACTGTCTCCTTTCACGTTAAATACTGGTAGTTGATAGGCTTTAAAGAATAACTGCAGAGAGTTGTGCCTTTTGAGTAATTACTGAGAAAGTTATAAAATGATGATGTTGACATCTGCTATATCACATAACTGTGGCAAGTTTATTGTTTTGCTATTTATGCTGCTTTCACACTTTTTTTCTACTAAAATTACGGTTGAAAACTTAGGTTGATATTAGCCTGTCCTGGCCTGGTTGGGGGTCACCCTGGAGACAGTAATACTTTGCCTTGTCAGAGTAGTTTAATCATTGCCATCTCTAAGGAGATAGGCATTAGTGGGTCAAATGTATAGCTATTGTGTATTGGTTTTCTTGCTTTTATTGTTTACTCTATGTTGTAATCTCCTACTGTTTTTTAAGTAAACTGCAGAAAGTTATAAAGTATTTTTCTGAATTTCTGTTGCATCAGAAGACACAGGAAAAGGAAATCTCAGTAGAGGCTGTGGCCAAGATGGCTAAATGAGAGCAGCAACTGGTGAAAGTTCTAACAGAAAATGTTTCACTGACAGAAAATATAATCAAAAAATTAAAATTTTGAGACACTTGTTAGCTAATTCTACTCACTAATAGATAAAAGATTTATACCTTCAAGTTCTTCAGAAGCTTAAATTTTCCCCTCAGAATTTCAACTGTTTGTTTAAGAGAAAAGGAACTTCAACGAGTCACTCTAGAAATGGTACTTCGGAATCTTGTGTTAAAGACATCCTGTCACTAATATGTAGTATGCAGGATGTATTACATAAAATGGAGAAACTGGATAGCAAACTAGAAAGTTTCAAAGAAGAGTCCAGAAAGAAGATGGAACATTTAGCAATTCTTATGTAACAACAAAATACACAAATCAGCAGTATGGAAGAAGCTTTAAACCATCATGAAATGAGAATATAATAAACTTAACATGGTTTCATAAAACATTAAATCTACCTGAAACAATCTTTTGGAGCTGAAAGGACACAGATCTCTAAGAGCACATTTGAAGAAGGAAAACCTACCACCATGTTAAATTATAGTTATGTTTATCTCCAGCTTACAAAAAAATCAAATATTAAAAACAGCAAGGTCCAGCCCACGTATAAAAATAGGTAAACATGTAGTCAGATTTCACAATGATTCAAAGAACATCTTGCTTGCCAGTGATTAAGGAACTTAAAAAGAATATTAAAGTCGCTTTGTTGTTTCCTGCAAAGATCAAATTATTTATTTCGGAAGGAACTAAAATATCTGACATACTGGAGGAGGCATCCATTTTTGTTAAAAAATAAAATCTTTAATAAAATTAAGAAATTGGATTAGAATAGTATATATCCCTCAAGAAATGGAGCAGAATTCCTGGAAAACTTTTTCTAAAATTTGAAAGCATAAAAAAATCTTATTTTCTGAAACAACAAATTTAGCCTTTAAATAAAAGTTGTGTATTGGACATAAAGCTTCAAAATATATGCAAGTATGTATTTATATTTTAAGTTAAATCATTTTTATGATAAAGAATATAAACTGTTAGTTTTACTACATTTACAATGGAAGACTTACTATATATTTTAACTAAACTTATAAGTGTATTTTTAAATGTTAAACAAATACTTCCTGTAAGAGAATGTCATTACATTATAAGCAATAGAATTGGTAACTTTAAGACTATATAAGTTAGGAGTTTTATTTAAGTTTTCTTGCTATGTGCATTGCTGGGTTAAATGAATGTCAGCTCTATGTGATATAAACCAAGAAAAACAAATAAAACTAACTACTCAAACCAAAAAAAAATCTCCGGAGAACACGAGGACAACTCCTAACACATTTTAATTAAAGCGCTTTTCATTTGAAACAAAGTACAAACTTCTTCAGGTAAAAATGTAATGCCTGTTACATCCTTTTTAAAATATGTCCTGCATCATGTGACACAAAACAATTATTCAGACCATCAAAATGGAGATTGAATGATAATTGCCTGCCCAACACTACCCATTCAAAAAATGAGGAATATACAAATTCTATATAAACCAACAATGAAGAAATAACCTTATATAAGCAAAGAATAAAAAAATGAAAAAAATGACATACGGTAATTTTAAAAACCCATCTACCCATATATAGAATAGTGTAGATCAATAACACTGCTAGTAAATAATAAAATAAAAACAATTAACTCCTTAAAGTCTTTACTTTTAGGAAACTGCTCCCACCCATTAAGTTGATCCAAAAGATGGTTTTAAGCTCTTAAGTTTCAGTAGGCACTTGATCGAGCAGGAATTGTTCATTCCAGAATACCTGTAGACATTTAAATAAATTTGCCAAAATAACTCAAACTCTTATAATTTCAGTTCTATTGGCCTTCCCCTTATGTCATATGAAACATGGTCTATAATCATAAACTTGAACAAATGGTCTTTATCCTCACTGATATGTTTCACCAAAGTGTTGTCCTGTTTGCCTTTACTGATGGCATACTAGTATCCATACACACGCTCTTGGAACTTGCGTTCCGTCTTGCCAACATAGTAATTAGGACAATGTTGGCACCTTGCAAGGTAAACTACATTTTTAGAGTTGCAGTTAAACCTGATTTTCAATTTGTATTCAACACCGTTGATATTAAGAGTTACACACTTCCATAAATTTGCAAAATCTTCAATATTCACACTTAAACATACCAAGGTGTAGGGACAGCCTAGTAAGTTAAGATTCTAATAAATTCTTTAAGTTGGGATCTCTTTTAAAGATAATTTTAGGGAGACTACCTGCCTTCTGAAAGAGGACTGGATCTCCCCTTAATAGGTCCCAGTTCTGATGTAAAATGGAACTCAGAATATAACTATTTGCACTGAAAGTCATAATTAAGTGCAATGTGAAGTCGATATGCTTATCAGCCACGGTTTCAGACATGGAATCTTGGCCCTGTTCATAACTAGCTATGTTGGAATTAACTGCAGGGCTCAAAATAGGTACATAAAACCCATTAGATCTCTTCATTTTCACTTCTCCTAGCAGGAGATCAATTTACTGGGGTAATCACGACTCAAAAACATTGTTTTTAACAAAGTTCATTCAGTGTCAAACTCATTATCCAAGGAAACAATTCTAGCAGCCCTCACCAGTTTGCTTTTAACCACTGAGCGTTCGTGGTGGAAAGGGTGGCTGCAAATGAAATGGAGAAGAGAGTTAGAATAAGTACTTTTTTAAACACTTTAGCTACATAACACTGCTTTATATAGTCTTTTCTGAGACTAATATCTAAATAACTAATCTCATCCTTGTTAAAATTTAATGTAAATTTCAGGAAATCAGAGGTGTTATTAAAACAGTTAACCATGGAAGTGGCTTTATCTAAATCTCCCCTTTTGATGATAAAAATATCATCAAAGAACCTGGTATAGAATAAGAGGTCTTCTAAAATATCTTCGATGGTAAAAATAAATTCTGATTCCCAATGGGCCATGACCAGGTAAGCTACACTAGCCCCACATGAGCCCATGGCCACTCTAATTTTCTGAAGGTAATAGTCTTTATTAAATAGGAAATAATTATTGAAGAAGATTATATCTAATAATTCTAAAACTAAGTCAATCTCACCAAGTCACACCCCTCCTGCTGTGTATAATACTAATCCATTTGATTCCCTCCTTATGTGGAATTAAAGTGTAGAGATCTTTCACATCAATTGTAAGGAAAAACAATTATCAAACTGTAATTCACTTAAAAAATTCACTAAAAAAAGACCGCAGATCTGCTTTTCACGGAGTAGGTATTTCTTTAGTATTGTATCTACTATTTTCGCACAAGGGAAAGTGATTGAATTATGGTAATCAACTAAAGGTCTCATTGGTGGGTTGTGTAAATCCTTCTGGATTTTAGGGATGCCAAAAAGTACTGGTATTCTAGGAAAAGGCATACACATGAAATTATAACTTGCTACGTCTATTCTGGCTTCCAAGTTCAAGTCCTCTATTTGACTTTTAATACATTGATGAGCTATATTCAGCTCATTCAAGGAAACTTTTGATAAGCATCAGTAGCCAAGATCTCCCACATTTGGGCTACATAATCCCAATGATCCATAATAGTTAACCCACCCCTTTGTCAGGCTTACATACCCTGTCAGATGAAAGCAACAAATTCAGTGCTTCCCATTCAAGTTTAGTGACATTAGGTTGGGAAACTTTGTTTATGTTCAAATTTCTAAAACCATTTACTCCCCTCACACATGCAAAATGCAAATCAAGTTCACAAAGCCATTCAAATGACTAATACAGGATGAATTGATGGATTATACTAGCAATATGCAAATGGTTGTTAACAGGTTCATGATTATCACATAAGAACTTTAAATTTAATTTCCTTGTAAAACACTTAATGCCCATGATTGTTCTAGCCAAGTTCAAGTTCTTTTTAGGGACAAAAGTATAATCTTTGGTAAGTAGTTCAACAAGTTCAGGTGCCACATTATCAGATGAAAAGTTAAAAATCTTAAAGTCACCTGTTGCATTCGTTATAATATCCAAATTGCTGGTCAAATCTGAATCTAATGCTTCAGTTTAGAAAATTTCTGGTTGTTTCTCACATTCTGGGCTTGGTTCCTTTGTTTGGGAAAAGCCCCCTTTTGGTTGGAAATCTGAAAATGTTGTTGTTGCTGTGGGTTCCCTTCTTCATTTAGGGCTAAATTAGATCCATGATTCCATATCCTTTCACTTCTCCTTATTAGGCCTGCATTTATATTTTCGTAGGGTTCCGATATAGCCTCACCATCGGCTAATCATGTTCACTGCTTACCATCAACTCATGGCCCTGTTTGTTGGTTGGAAGCCATGGTTGAGATGCCGGAGGGGGTGGATAAGCAGAACCATTATCGTACACTGTACGATCCCATTGGAGTTTCTTTATTTTATTGGACTTTAACTTGGGTAGATATTGGTCTATGTTCAAGAAAATCCTTGTATGATCATATTTATACAGAGCAAAAACAAAGTCAGATTTAATGTCATTATCCAAAACCAAGACCTCCTTTGAAATATTTTCCACCCAAGTGGAATAGTGTTTAATCATAAGTTCCATAAGTTCAAAACCCTGTTTATCAAATAAATTGAATTAAGTCAACACGGAATGGTAAATTACTCTCCAAGCCCATTGGATACTGAGCTTTTTGTAACCCTTTAAGGACCAAGTGCTGCTTGAGATGCTCCTTAAAATAAGATATTTCTAACTGCAGCTTCTTTAATTTTAATAGCTTATGATCTAAGCTATTAAGTTTATTAGCTATTGTAATTGCTCATTGATTTGAAACGTTACCTCCAGCCGGTTGCCCCAATCCATGCTGGTAGAGTCAAGAGACAAAGTGAAAACTCCATTCAGCCAATCGGAAATGGCAGAGACACCTATAAGCACCAAGGTAGAATTATTGGACTGGTCCCCTTTCACAGCTACTGAGTTGCTCCATAACCTGATATTCACTAAATGGTTGGGCCCGTTAGTAGATGAACTTTTAGATGGTGAAGAATGTTGTTCAGGAAGAAGCCCACTATCTATAGTTACAGGTGCTGGGTGAGAATCGCATTGGTAATGATCCAAGGCATCCAACCAGGAAGCCTAAGATTCTATTCTCTGAGATAAAACTTCTATGAGAGCAGTAAGGTTTCCACTCTCCCTGCTTGGCTGAGCTTGGGAGAAAAGGCTAGGACTAGTGGGACCTCCGGATAACATAAACAACACAAACCAAGAACAAAAAATACAACTAACTACTCAAACCAAAAGAAAAAGCTCCAGAGACACCAGGACTAGTCCTAAAATGATTTAATTACAGCGCTTTTCATTTGAAACAAAGTACAAACTTCTAGTAAGGTAAAGCCATCTTTTGGATCAACTTAATGGGTGGGAGCAGGTTCCTAACAGTAAAAACTTTAAGGAGTTAATTATTTTTATTTTATTATTATTTACTAGCAATGTTATTGATCTACACTATTCTATATATAAGTAGATAGGTTTTTAAAATTACCATCGGTCATTTTTTTCATTCTTTGTTTATATAAGGCTATTTCTTTAGTGTTGGTTTATATACAATTTTTATGTTCCTCATATTTTGAATGGGTAGTGTTTGATGGGCAATTATCATTCAATCATTTTAATGGCCTGATTCGTTGTTTCATGTCACATGATGCAAGAAATGTTTTAAAAAGGAAGTAACAAGTATTACATTTTTATCTGAAGAAGTCTGTACTTTGTTTCAAACAAAAAGCGCTTTAATTAAATCATATTAGGACTTGTCCTGGTGTCTCCGGAGCTTTTTCTTTTGGTTTGAGTAGTTAGTTTTATTTTTTGTTCTTGCCTTGCGTTGTTTATGGCATTCAGAGTTCCCACTAGTCAGAGTCTTTTCTCCCAAGCTCAGCTTACAGCTCTCATAGAAGTTTTATCTCAAAGAGTAGAATCGTTGGCTTCCCGGTTGGATGCCTTGGATCATTACCAATGCGATTCTCACCCAGCGCCTGTAAGGGCTTTTTCCTGAACATTCTTCACCATCTAAGAGTTAGTCTACTAAAGGGCCCAACCATTTAGTGAATATCAGGTTACAGAACTCAGTAGCTGTGAATGAGGACCAGTCCAATAATTCTACCTCAGGGCTTATAGGTGTCCCTGCCATTTCTAATTGGCTGGAGTTTTCACTTTGTCTTTTGACTCTACCAGCATGGATTTGGGGCAACTGGCTAGAGGTAACGTTTCAAATAATCAACAAGCAACTACAATAGCTGATAAACTTAATAGCTTAGATGATGAGCTATTAAAATTAAAGAAGCTGCAGTTAGAAATATCTTATTTTAAGGATGGTCTCAAGCAGCACTTGGTCCCTAAAGGGTTACGAAAAGCTCAGTATCCAATGGGCTTGGAGGGTAATTCACAGTTCCATTTTGACAATCAATTTATTTGATAAACAGGGTTTTGAACTTATGATTAAACACTATTCCACTTGGGAGGAAAAAATTTCAAAAGAGGTCATGGTTTTGGATAATGACATTAAATTGTATGTGGCTTTTTTTCGGTATAAATATGACTATACAAGGATTTTCTCAAGCATAGACCAATATCTAGCCAAGTTAAAGGCCACTGAAATACAGAAACTCCAACGGGATCGTACAGCATACGATAATGGTTCTGCTTATCCACCCCCTCTGGCATCTCAAACATGGTTTCCAACCAACAGACAGGGCCTTGAGTTGATGGTAAGCGATGAACATTGATTAGCCGATGGTGAGGCTATATCGGAACCTGACGAGAATATAAATGCAGGCCTAATAAGAAGTGAAATGATACGGAATCAGGGATCTAATTTAGCCCTAAATGGAGAAGGGAACCCACAACAACATTTCCAGATTTCCAAACAAAGGAACCAAGCACAGAATGTGAGAAACAGCCGGAAATTTTCGAAAAAGGAAGCGTTAGATTCAGATTTGACCAACAATTTGGATATTATAACGAATGCAGCAGGTGACTAAGATTTTTAACGTTTCATCTGTTAATGTAGCACCTGAACTTGAACTACGTGCCAAAGGTTATACTTTTGTCCCCAAAAAGAACTTGAACTTGGCTAGAACAATCATGGACATTAAGTGGTTTACAAGGAAATTAAATTTAAAGTTCTTATTTGGTGATAATCATGAACCTGTTGACAACCCTTTCCATATTGCTAGTACATATAATCAACAAATTCATCCTGTATTACAGTCATTTGAATGGCTTTGTGAACTTGATTTTGCATGTGCAAGGGGAATAAATGGGTTAGAAATTTGAACATAAACAAAGTTTCCCAACCTAATGTCACTAAACTTGAATGGGAAGCACTGAATTTGTTGCATTCATCTGACGTTAGGGTATGTAAGCCTGACAAAGGGGGTGGGTTAACTATTATGGATCATTGGTATTATGTAGCCCAAATGCAGGTGATCTTGTCTACTGATGCTATCAAAATTTTTCCTTGAATGAGCTGAATATAGCTTATCAACATATTAAAAGTCAAATAGAGGACTTATACTTGGAAGCCAGAATAGATGTAGCAAGTTATAATTTCACATGTATGCCTTTTCCTAGAATGCCAGTACTTTTTGGCATCCTTAAAATCCATAAGGATTTACACAACCCACCAATGAGATTTACCCTTGTGTGAGAATATTAGATTCAATACTAAAGAAATACCTGCTCCATGAAAAGCAGATCTGTAAGGATTCGTGGTCTTTCTTTACAGAAGATTAATGAATTACAGTTTGATAATGACCACTGTTTCCTTACGATTGATGTGAAAGATCTCTACACTTCATTTCCATATCAGGAGGGAATTGAATGGATTAATATTATACTCAGCAGGAGGGGGTGTGACTCAAAGTGAGATTAACTTAAGTTTCAGAATTAATGAAAAACAAAATGAAATGAAATGCACAAACTTCTATAAAGCAAACACAATACTGGCTTATGGAATAAAGAAAGAGTCGTATCTAATGTTAAGCATTTTTCATTTACAGCATTAGTAAACTTCATCAGACAAAATCAGTTTAACAAATTCACAACAGTTAAATAGTTTAAAATTTGGCGCCCTTTTTCTAAAACAGGAAATGACATTGCAAACCTAAAGATTATGCTACTTCCCTCATTGCATGTACCATTATTCATGAGTAAATGAGCATTCATGTATATTACTAAACATTCCAAATACAAACAATACATACACCTATATAAATATACCCCTCAGGACTTACTGAAATCTCCTTTGCATTGTAAATTGTTAACTGTGTATGACAAACACGGTTTTGAATTGTTAGAGTTATTAATCAAGTATAATGTAGAAGAAACTGAAGTGCTGTTAGTAGAATGCGATGCTTTAGAAAAACAGCTGTAAGCTGATGCTAATTATAGTAGGTATAAGTATGAACATCAAAGGATATATATTAGTATTGAACATATTTTATCTGACGAAGCATAAAAAAACATAATAAACTGTTAAGGGAGCAGCAACAGTATAGTAAAGGTCAGGCTTACCCTAAACCATCTAAAGTTTAAGCACAAGTTGGTTATGTTAATAATACTGTTAACAATGCTTCAAGCATAAGGGCACAGCATCAGCAAGTAATAATAGATGATGCTGAACAAGTTACTTATCAGAATGTTCCCACCTTTCAAAAGATCAGAAAGAATAAAAAACAAAAACAATCAATGTTAATAACAAACATGGCTGGTCTGATAAACAGGGTTATTATACACCCTCAAGGCAGAATCGGAGGAGAAGGGGGTACCAGTATCGTGGCAGGGAGAGGAAATACAATTAGCTACTGCACGCAGTACCACATGCATCGAGGAAGATATAGCCATTATTGATTCAGTTTCTAATGATGCTCCTAGTAGTCCAGTCACTGTATGCAATTACTTAGGTGATTTTAAAGTGTATAACTGTTTCAGATACTTTGATAGATGAATCAATGATGAATTTTTTGAGCAAAGGTTTTACATTTGTACCATCTAAACAACCTAATCTTGCACAAATATTGATAAACAAAGCTTTTTTTTTTTTAAGAAAATTAAAATTCACATTATTTGGCAACAATCAGATAGCATATTCTGAACCCCCTGATGTAACACGTATCCTTAGTACATTTAACCCCTCACCTTAATCCCATTCTAGCATATGAAAGAATATGTGAGTTGGATATCAGCATATGGTGGTGAATAACAAAAAACATTTGAATGATAATTTAACAGATGAAGAGAGAATGAATTTGTCATTTCTCGTGCATCAGTCTGAGAATAATGAAGCCTGATAAGGGGGAGGTTTAGTTATAATGGGCATGTTTGATTAAGAACAAAGAATGTTAGATATACTTAATGCAGACACATATCAGGAGCTTAATAAAAATGAGCTTAATGTACCTTATAGAAGGGTGCATATGGTGCTTACTGATATGTTTCTTAAAAATAGAATAGATATTGGCACTTATAACTATTTAAATATTATTTCTCCTATAATACCCACCATATTTAGGGCTCCAAAGGTGCAAAAGAATTTGAACAATCCAAAATTACAACCAATAGTAGACGGTCGTAATTCTATCACTTATGGATGCACAAAATATTTGGATAACAGTTTAAAAAACCTAATAATGAAATGTCCCCCAAATCTGCATAGACTCATGGCATTTCCTTGAGTTAATTAAATACACACGGTATTGTGATCAGAGTATATTTGTAACAGTGGACATCAAGGACCTATTCTTTGTGATCCCTCATGAAGATGGTCTACAGGCTGTAGAAATCTTTCTAGGTGCACAGGGGATTACATGGTCCAAAATTAATTTGTATACTGAACTCCTGGAAATATTTCTTAAAAGCAACTATATCTATTTTAAGGGCAGATATTTTTTACCACAGGTGGGTGGGCTCACCTTGTGGCACAATTTTTGCAAACATAGTTATGGCTGTGTGGGAACAGCAGTACATTTATGGTAGTGAATTTTTTCAGCATATTAGCTTATATTTACATTATTTGGATGACATATTCATCATTTGGAAGGGTAGTCAAGCAGCACTAGATTTATTTCTCTCATATTAATACAACCACTTTTTATTCGTCATTCACACAAGTGGACAATAACGAGATTAATTTTTTGGATGTTATTTTGAGTAAGGCTGGGGATAATAAAAGATTCATAGCAAATATTTACAGAAAACCCACCTACTCAAATTCATTCTTGCATTTTTCTAGTGCACACCAGGCAATTAATAAAAAATCAGCAGTTAAGGGACAGCTTGTCCGGGCAGTAAGGACGGTTAGCTTAGATAAGGACTTTGAAGGAGAGTACAATAATTTGATTGACATGTTTAAAAAGAGAGGCTATCCCAGTCATATCCTTAGAGAATTGTATAATGACTTAAATACAAAATCAAATGGTCATCTTGCACCTATGTTATCATATAACAATAACCCAATACCCTTAGATGTGAGTGAACACCACCTGGACAATGCTGCACTGTTTATAACAACATTTAATGCACATTTTTATGAAATTAAGGCTATTATGATAAAAAACTGGATGCTTATAGATGAGGATTTGAATATTAGAACAAAATGGTGTCATGGTTTCAAAATGGTGGCAAGGAGAGCAAGTAATTTTACAAATCTATTGGAGAATGGCAGGACAAGCTGTATGGCCAATAATTCAGTGGGCATTATGAATAAATGTGGAATGTGCAATTATTGTAGACACATACATCAAGGCCAATGCATACAGATAAAAGGGCACAGAATATATTATTAAGGGCAAATAGTAATTCTAAGGGAGTAATATATGTGGCAGTATGTCAACTCTACCCAGCATTTTATATAGGAAAAACCACCAGGTCTCTCAAAGAAAGAATTTATGAGCACACGTATGCAATAAGGAAAGATCAGTTAAATAATACATTAGCTAAACATGTGCATGAACAGCAGGATCATCATTTCAGATTTGCAATATTGCAGCAAGTGCTTAGTAATGATAGTAGGTGGTCCCTGGGAACTACAATTGGAAAAGGCAGAACTTATATGGCAGCTCATGCTTCATTCTTATGCATGGCCTGAACTTGATGATCTTTGCAGTATTAACAACATTTTAAAATTGAAAGCTTTAAGTAGATAAAGGTTGTTTTGACAATTTTGTTTAAAATGAATATTTTATTTATATAAATGTATACACATTTAATTTAATATCTTAGACACTTTATACTATTTTTTTTAAATTTATACAGTTGTATATATTGTTTGCATTTGGTGTATTTAGAATGTTTAGTAATATACATGAATATTCATTTACTCATGAATAATGGTACATGCAATGGGGGAAGTAGCATAATCTTTAGGTTTGTGATGTAATTTCCTGTTTTAGAAAAAGGGCACCAAATTTTAAACTATTTAACTGTTGTGAATTTGTTATATTTATTTTGTCTGATGAAGTTTACTAATGCAGTAAATGAAAAGCGCTTAACATTAGATACAACTCTTTCTTTATTCAATAAGCCAGTATTGTGTTTGCTTTATATTAGTTTCAGAATTATTAGATATAATCCTCTCAAATAAGTTCCTATTTGATAAAGATTACTACCTTCAGAAAATTGGAGTGGCCATGGGCTCACCATGTGGGGCTAGCATAGCTTACCTGGTCATGGCCTATTGGGAATCAGAATTTTTTTTTACCATTGAGGATATTCAAGAGGACATCTTATTTTATACCAAGTTCCTTGATAATTTTATCATCATAAGGGGAGATTTAGATACAGCCACTTCCATGGTTAACTATTTTAATAACACCACTGTTTTCCTGAAATTTACATTCAATTTTAACAAGGATGAGATTAGTTATTTAGATAGCAATTTCAGAAACAACTATGTAAAGCAGTGTTATGTAGCTAAAGTGTTTAGAAAAAGTACTTATGCCAACTCTTTTCTCCATTTCACTAGCAGCCACCCTTTCCACCAGGAACACTCAGTGGGTAAAAGCCAACTGGTGAGGGCTGCTAGAATTGTTTCCTTGCATAATGAGTTTGACACTGAATGAACTTTGTTAAAAACAATGTTTTTGAGTCGTGGTTACCCCAGTAAATTGATCTCCTGATAGGAGAAGTGAAAATGAAGAGATTTAATGGGTTTTAAGTACCTATTTTGAGCCCTGTAGTTAATTCCAACATAGCTAGTTATGAACAGGGCCAAGATTCCATGTCTGAAACAGTGGCTAACATATCAACTTCACATTGAGCTTAGTTATGACTTTCAGTGCAAATACTTCAATTTTGAGTTCCATTTTATGTACACACTGGGACCCATTAAGGGGCGCTCTTTCAGAAGGCTGGTAGTCTCCCTAAAATTATAAATTTTAGTATAAAACAGCAACTAGTAACCAAAAAATAAAAAATATATTCCAACCACGTAATAGAGATGTTTGTAAAAATGAGAATTTATTTTCCACAACCAAAAGACTAAGTGCTTTCGCTAAATCAATATAGCATCTTCAGTATCATTTTGGTTTTAAAACCTTACAGTTTAAAAAGAAGCAGCTTCCAATCATTTCACACAAGTTAACTAATTAATTACATAATTTTCTTTTAGTTTTAGTTAAATCAAAACAATCCAAACTATTTCATCCTTACTTAATATAAAACTTCAAATAATTTTTATGTAAACTTCTTGTGTGTATATGTATAAGAAAATAAATAAATGTAATGCTTTATTTAGTCATAGTAAAAATGTATAAATTTTACTAAGTTTATTTTCTTCATAAAAGATAGAGTTTTAACAGATGGGAGGGGATATAGAAAATGAAGGAAAAGTAAAAGAAATGAAATGGCAGATGCGCTTAAGGCCCAAAACCCACCAGGATTAAATGATAATATTTCCTTAAAACCACTGTTGAAACAAAGAGCAAGTGTTATAAAATAGAGTATGGGAAGGAAATAAACACACAAATACAGAAATGTGTACATATACATATACACACAAGAAGTTTACATAAAAATAATTTAAGTTTTATATTAAGTAAGGATGAAATAGTTTGGATGGTTTTGATTTAACTAAAACTAAAAGAAAATGATGTAATTAATTAGTTAATTCATTGTGTGAAATGACTGGAAGCTGCTTCTTTTTAAACTGTAAGGTTTTAAAACCAAAATGACTCTGAAGATGCTATATTGATTTAGCGAAAGCGCTTAGTCTTTTGGTTGTGAAAAATAAATTCTCATTTTTACAAAAGTCTCTATTACGTGGTTGGAATATATTTTTTATTTTTTGGTTACTAGTTGGTGTTTTACACTAAAAATTTATAAAATTGTTTTCCGACCCATTTAAAGAGACGCGATGGAAGCAGCAATTAAGGAATTTACTATAGCTGTGGAGAAACGGTTAGTGATGATGGCGAGTGAGAAAAAAACAACGATGCAGAATGTGACAGTTATACCTTGACTAGCAGTCAAATGGAATTGTTTACAATGCATTCACCTATACCAGGATTTTCCGATAGCTTATCGGACAAAGAATTTCCACCGTTAAATCAACAACAGAATCCAAATGGATCCAAGATGATAGCAGGAGCCACTAGAGGTCAGCAAACCAAAACTTTTAAATTAAATGATTGGCTCACAGTACCGGAAGTGGATTTCTCAGGTCTGCAAGAGACGAGAAATGAGATGTGGAGCTTGAAAGAACAGATTTTGGACTTGGAGAACATCTGTGTGAAATATCGAGGACTACAATTAGATAATTTATTTTTGATTAAATCAATGACTTTAAAACAAGTCCCAAAAGGCCTTACATTCTGGAAACAACCTATGGGTATAACACCAGGTACGTCAGCATTTAGAGAACTTGTAGCATTGTATGACAAAACTTGGTTAGAAATGCTAAATATAATAATACGGAATAATGAAATGAAAATAAAACAGTTACATGAAGAAATAATTAAATTAAATAATTCTATTTCTAGTGATTTGCTGTTTAACCACCACAATGAAAGTTATACAAAAGCTTTGAGAAGGGTGGATGATTTTGTCAAAAAGAATTCTATAACAAAAAGTAAAAAGTTAGAAAGAGACTCAAGAGACTATAAAAACAATTGTGCATACCCAGTAGGGTCATTTAAAAGAAATATGGACAATGGTTTGAATAGTGATTGGTTTGAAAATGATAAATATGACCATTGAGTAAATTCTGACCCAGACAGCATGCAAAGAGATGATCAGTATTTTTTTGGACAAAGCCTGGAGCTGAGGAGATCAGAGAGACTGAAAAGCAAAAAACAAGGTGGTCACTGGAACAACCAGAGACAAGGACAATACTACAAGAAGTGGGGAAAGTAAAATCCCCACTAAATATAAATGCTGACATTACTGTAGAATTAACATTGAATCTTGAAAATAATGTGGTTCTGTGGCAAAATGAAAGTGAAATGTGTTTAAATGAAAGTGTAATTATATTAAGCGATAATGCAAATTTTGACATGAATGTTAAGATAAATAGAAAAGCAGGTTATACCATTTATAACTACACTGATATACAAATACAGGATGCACATTTTGAGCTGTTAAGTAAAGGAAATACTTTTGTTCCTAATTATAGGCTTGACATAGCTGATGTACTATCAAATTTGAAAATATATGTGTGACAATTGAATCTTAATTATTTTGCTAATATAACTACATCAACATATCTATCAAGTAATAACAGACATTACAGAGAAAAAGTACATTTATTCCACCTTATAAACAAGACATAATGCTATTTGAAAAAAGCTGTGAAATAGATTTTAGAGATATATTGAAACAACAGAGTTTGAGAGAAGATAGTTTGTCAGTACAAGAGAGAACAATACTGAAAGACATTTCTAATAACAAAGAAATTAGATATATGAAGCCAGATAAGGGAGGGGGGACAGTAGTAATGTACACTATAGATTATATAGCAAGGATATATGAAATAGTAAATGACATTACAACATATGAAAGAGTCTCGGTTAATCAATTAAATAGAGCTTACATGCAGATAGATTGTTATTTGATGGATGCCTTAATGGATGGTAATACTGATGAAATACTTTTCACCTACCTACAGGTAGATTATCCTAAGCTACCAGTCATTTTTGGCATACCAAAGGTCAACAAAGATGTTAAAAATCCCCCCTTTAGACCACTTGTGGCATCAAAGGGATCGAAAACCAAACCTTTGGCTGCCTATGTAGATTATAAGGTCAAAGAAGTATTAGGAGAAGCAGAGCATGAGCTAAGAGATTCTTGGCACTGCTTGGAGAGAATGAGAAACATGGGGGAATATGAATATAGTATTTTTCTCACAATAGATGTTATTAATTTATTCACAGTGATTCCTCATAAAGAAGGAACAAATATGTTTCATGAGAGCCTTTTGAAAAGCAAAATTTTAGATAAAAGGAAAATAAACTTGTTGGATTTCATGGATTTAATATTAAAAAATAATTTTTTGAGATTTGAGGGGGAAATTTATCGCCAAAAATCAGGAATAGCGATGGGAGCAAGGTGTGCCCCATCTTTGCAAATTTAGTATTGTTAGAATGGTAAATATATTTTATATTTCCATCTAAATATATGAAGGAAATAATAAGTTACAATAGATTTTTGGACAATATTTTAATACTTTGGTGAATTTTAAGTGAATTTATTAACTATCTGAATTCTACAACACCATTCTTAAGGTTTATATATAATTATCATGAAACTGAAATTAATTATTTAGACATTACCCTGAATAAAAATAATAATGGGCTAAATAGTAAGTTATATAGAAAGGAAAATTACTCTAATTCTATGCTACACTTTTCTAGCTGTCATCCCCACCATCAATTTAAGAGCATAGCAAAAGGGCAGATGGTGAGGGCTTTGAGGCTAGTAAGTGATGACATTGAATTTGGGAGAGAAATATTTAAATTTATAGGAATGTTTCTTGAGAGAGGATATCCTTTGAATTTACTATTAAAAGGAAATAAATTATATACAAAAGGAATACTAGCTTTTTGCCCATTCTCAAGAACAACATTGAGTGAGAATAAAAATGAACAGGGAAAAAAAAAACATATGCAATGATTTTAAGTTACAATTTAGTGACACCCAGACTAGTTAAGGTTATGACTGAGAAGTGGGGCAGTTGTCTTGAAGAAGAAACAAAAGCCCCATTAGGAGCAAGACCAAAAATAACATATAAAAGGGGGAAAGACCTAAAGGAATGGTTTGATGTAAGAGAAAATAAAAAAAAAATATTTCCAAAATGACAAAATGTGGGAACTGTAGATATTGTAGATTTATAAATGATGGACCATATGTAGTAATAAATACTTATGGAACAGCTATACCATGCTCAGGGTAATGTAATTGCAATGCATCTAAATTAGTATATGTGGCAACCTGTGTATCATGTGAAGTATTCTATGTCGGTATGACAAATCGGAGACTAAAAGACAGAATAGCAGAGCACCAAAGAGCAATTAGGAAAGAAAATAAACTTAATGCTTTATTTAGTCATAGTAAAAAAATGTATAAATTTTACTACTAAGTTTATTTTCTTCAAAATAGATAGAGTTTTAACAGATGGGAGGGGAGGTGATACAGAAAATGAAGAAGAAGTAAAAGAAATGAAATGGCAGATGTGGTTAAACGCCCAAAACCCACCAGGATTAAATATTATTTCCTTAAAACCACTGTTGAAGCAAAGAGCAAGTGTTATAAAATAGAGTATGGAGAGGGAGATAAACACACAAATACAGAAATGTGTACATATACACACAAGAAGTTTACATAAAAATAATTTGAAGTTTTATATTAAGTAAGGATGAAATAGTTTGGATTGTTTTGATTTAACTAAAACTAAAAGAAAATGATGTAATTAATTAGTTAATTCATTGTGTGAAATGATTGGAAGCTGCTTCTTTTTAAACTAAGGTTTTAAAACCAAAATGACTCTGAAGATGCTATATTGAATTAGCGAAAGCGCTTAGTCTTTTGGTTGTGAAAAATGAATTCTCGTTTTTACAAACGTACGTGGTTGGAATATATTTTTTAGTCTCCCTAAAATTATCTTTAAAAGAGGTCCCAACTTAAAGAATTTATTAGAATCTAAACTTATTGGGTTGCTCCTACACCTTGGTATGTGTTTAAGTGCGAATCTTGTAGATTTTGCAAATTTATGGAATTGAGTAACTCTTAATATCAACGGTGTTGAATACAAATTGAAAATCAGGTTTAACTGCAACAATAAATTTGTAGTTTACCTTGCAAGGTGCCAACGTTGTCCATTTTACTATGCTGTCAAGACGGAACGTAAGTTCCGAGAGCGCGTGTATGAACACCAGCATGTCATCAGTAAAGGCAAACAGGACAACACTTTGGTGAAACATATCAGTGAGGAAAAAGACCATTTGTTCAAGTTTAGGATTATAGACCATGTTTCATATGACATAAGGGGAGGACCAATAGCTCTGAAATTAGAAGAGCTTGAGTTATTTTGGCAAATTCATTTAAATGCGTACAAATATCCTGGAATCAAAGATTCCTGCTCGATCAAGTGTCTACTGAAACTTAAGAGCCTAGTAAGGTAAAGCCATCTTTTGGATCAACTTAATGGGTGGGAGCAGGTTCCTAACAGTAAAGATGTTAAGGAGATAATTATTTTTCTTTTATTATTATTTACTAGTAGTGTTCTTAATCTACACTATTCTATATATGGGTAAATAGGTTTTTAAAATTACCATCTGTCATTTTTTCATTTTTTTTCTTTGTTTATACAAGGTTATTTCTTTAGTGTTGGTTTATATGGAATTTGTATGTTCCACATTTTTTGAATGGGTAGTGTTGGGCAGGCAACTATTATTCAATCATAATTTTAATGGTCTGAGTTGTTTCATGTCACATGATGCAGGAAATGTTTTAAAAAGGATGCAACCGGTATCAAATGTTTATCTGAAGAAGTTTGTGCTTTGTTTCAAATGAAAAGCACTTTAATTAAATCATGTTAGGACTCGTCCTGGTGCCTCCAGAGCTTTTTCTTTTGGTTTGAGATCTATGTAATATGCTAATTAGAGGTGTTAAAGTGTCTGTAGTTTTGTTTTCTTTCCTCCTATGTGACACATTCATTTAACAGGTCACTTATGAAACAATTGACACTTAAAGTTTGAGAACAAAAGAATGTTCCAGTTGTGTGAAAATGCTTGATTCTTACATGCTCTGCTTCCCACCTGCTCCTTGAACTTTGATCTAGACTGTCTTCAAAAACAGCTCATCGCTGATGTCTGTGAAAATACAAAGGAAATTTCTTTTTCTTTCTTTATTTTGTCAAGTATATATGTGAGAAAGCTACTCAAAATAAGATCTTTATTTATTTAGAAGTGAAGAACTGATAAAACAAAAGCTTTATTGATGCTTTCTATTGAGCTGTTGCTGACATGTAACTTGTTTACATTTCGTTGAATGTTAATAGCTTTTGTAGCATTCTTAACTTTAACTGTACATATAAATAGAAAGTATAGTTCTATATTTGTCACTGATTAGAACAGTTGAGAAACTTACAGAGGACATTAGCAGCTGCTATATGGTGTAAGTTGTCATTTTCACATGCTGTGATCAAATTCTAATGTCAGTATGTAAAGTTTAGATCAGAGCAGCAGTTCACAATGTCTAAAACCACACATTCAAATTAAACAAGCAAGAATTCAGCTACATATAGTCAAGACTGCTTGCAATACTGGAATTAAGATGAGTAAACAACTTATGAGCAATATGGAAATGCACAGAGAATGAAATATGTACTATATAAGATTAATAAAAGAGCAGCATCAGTAAGTTAAGAAAAATATACTGTAATCTCTAACAGAGAGCTGATGATTAAATAGATCTTTGATGGAAGACTTTAGAAATACAAGATACATAGAATAAGGTAGAATATTAGGGGTCTATATTACGTTATCGAATACTCATGTAAACGTAATAGTCGACTAATTGTCGAAAATGTCAAACGTCAACCTTTTCAATGGAGATCTCCGTACCATGCGGAAATTGAAGTTTTCCATTGTCTGCACTGTATGGCAATCTCAGAGTTGGTATATTTAAGTAGCGTGGGTGCAGGGGGGCTTGCCCCCCTGCTTACAGCATTTAAATGGTTTGTTTGGGTGGGTTTTTGTACTTTTTTTGTTGTTCGATGTTTGATGGTTTCAACAATTAGGGGTCAAATATTACGTTTACGAATACATGAGTATTCGATAATGTAATATAGACCCAAATATTAGTGGGTAAATAAGACAGCAAAAAATTTTAAACTGATTATTAGGTATACCTGCATAAAGCAGACATGTGAATGTATAAGATCTCATATAACATACATAGAAACTCATATAAATTAGTTGAGCATATCCTGAAAGCTGAAATTTAAAGCTTGGTCCTGTGGACGTTGAAGCTTTTTGCAAATTGTATGTTATTAGATTTACTAAGACTACATGAAATAAATCATTTCATAAGTCAGAGCTGAAATCTGAGTGTTATATTACTGAATCAGTACATCTATTTTGCTAGAAAATAAAGTAGACTTTTTTAATATGTTTGAACCTGGGAAGGGAGACACTTGAATACAATACAGACTTTAGTAATTTACATATTTGTATGAGTTAAAAGAAAACTCAATTCCAACGGCAATGCAAACAACAAAACTTAGTAAAATAAACATGCCTATGAACAAAACTGTATGAAAAGCACACACCAACCACAAACTGATATAAAAAGCCAGATAGAAGCCAGTAAGATCCACAACCGATTTATTGATTGAGCGCTTTAGTCTCACAATAGAAACTTCATCAGAATACCATTGTAACAAAAAACACACCTTTTATACATTGTTTTAATCACATAAAATGACATCACTTCCGATATACAAAAAGTGAATTCATACATAAATACAAATAACTACTTAAAAGTACTACATGACATCATCCTGTAGAGAACACTTACATATAAAATTCTGCTTTAAGTTTTAAAATATAACTAATAGAAACTGCTCTGTTAAGTCCTGGTGCTCAGAGGCATTAGTTCACATTTGCCATCTGAGCTCCTTCATTTCTAGATATTCATTCAGGCGCCTCACCCAAAGTGACTTGCTCAGTGACCGTGAACCTGAAAAACTGTGTCCTGGATGCAAGCCAATATGTGCAGCTAGGGCATTTTTTGTTTCATTCCTACCAATGTCATAATAATGTTGGTAAATTCTAATTCTCAGTGCATTGATGTTTCTTCCTATGTAAAAACATGGACACAGGGAGCACTTAGCTAGATATAGAACTCCCCTTACTGCTGCAAGTGAACTTGTTTCATATAATATATACACCATAATTGGGTATATATACCTCCTTGCCTTCCAGGATATATTTGCATTGCATGTAAAAATCCATAGTTTACCATGCCAGCCATCCTTGCATTCATCTTTCTATAGGTTTCCATCATATTTTTTATGCTGGTGTCTTTTATAGACAATTTTGGGGAATGTTCCTACCAAGTCAAGGTGTTCTGGGTTCGCACTGAATATGTGCCAGTTGTGTGTTAAAATCCTTTCAATATTGTAGAACTTGGTTGTTAAATCTAAATATACCTAATTTGTTGAAGTGTTTCCCTTCATTGTGTACAACCGCTTCTTTACTACTCTGTGCTTTCCCTAACAAAGGAATAACATGTCAATTCTCTCTCTCTGTTGTAACTTCCTTCAATATCCCATCCAAAAATGTTTCTGGGTATCCTCTCTGTCAGCACGTTTTTTTAATATATTCAATTTATGTACAAATTCATCATGTACTTTTACGATTCTTGCTATCCTAACCCCTTGCCCTTTTACTAGGGATTTTTTCTGTGACAGTGGATGGCATCTATCAAAGTGCAGGAGTGTGTTGGAATATGTGGGTTTTCTGAAAATACGGTTGTACACAATGAAGGGAAACACTTAAACAAATCAGGTATATTTACATTTAACAACCAGTTCTACAACATTAAAAGGATTTTGAACACACAGGAACATTCCCCAAAATTGCCTATAAAAAAGACTTCAGCATGAAAAATATGATGGAAACCTATAGAAAGATGAATGCAAGGATGGGGGCATGGTAAAATGTGGATTTTGCATGCAATGCAAATATATCCTGGAAGGCAAGGAGGTATATATACTCAATTATGGTGTATATATTATATGAAACAAGTTCACTTGCAGCAGTAAGGGAGTTATATATCTAGCCAAGTGCTCCCTGTGTCCTTGTTTTTACATAGGAAAAACCATCAATGCACTGAGAACTAGAATCTACCAACATTATTATTACATTGGTAGGAATGAAACAAAAAAAATGCCCTAGCTGCACATATTGGCTTGCATCCAGGACACAGTTTCAGGTTCACTGTCATTGAGCAAGTCACTTTGGGTGAGGGGGGGGGACTCCTGAATGAATATCTAGAACTGGAGGAGCTCAGATAGCAAATGAGAACCAATGCCTCTGAGGCACCAGGATTTAACAGTGCAATTTCTATTAGTTCTATTTTAAAACTTAAAGCAGAATTTTATATGCAAGTGTTTTATAAAGGATGATGTCATGTAGTAATTTTAAGTAGTTTTTGTATTTGCGTATGAATTTACTTTTTGTATATAGGAAGCGATGTTATTTTATGTGATTAAGACAATGTATAAAAGGTGAGGTTTTTGTTACAATGGTATTCTGATGAAGTTTCTATTGTGAGACGAAAGTGCTCAATCAATAAATTGCTTGTGGATCTTACTGGCTTCTATCTGGCTTTTTGTATGCCTATGAACCCAAGAAAATAACTCAAGGCAAAGTGAATAAGTTAAGCCCTTTCATTCATTAAATATATGAATTTCATCAGAACAGGATGACAAAACAAAAAAGTACATTATATAGTAAAACCAAGAAAAATACCAGGCGTGAGACTGCGCAGCCTATTACCAAACTCAAGAACCAGGAAGAAGGCTCACCTAGTGCCGAATTGTCTGAGAGCCAGTAGTAATATTGCAAAATAAAAATTCCCTCAGGAAAAAGGTAGTGAACAGGCAACAAAATCATAGATCACACTAAAACTGTGTGAATGTGCTAGAAAAAAAACTTGAGTCTGGATGAAACAGCAAAATAATAAAGTTGTTATTGTACACACAAAAAATGGTTTAGCACTTTCTTCCTAAAATCATGGACTTCTTTAGAACCGTTACAAGACAAGTACATCAATCCTTAAATACTCTTCCAACAAGCAATTATGTTAGCAAATTAAACCAATCAAGTAATTAAATTCCCAAATGTAAAACCAAAGATGATTTCGTAAAATACAATATAGTATACCCAAATTGCCTTAGTTCAAATGTATATAAAAAGTGTCCAGCATGTTTAAAAAATATTTGTAAAAAATGTGTAACAAGTTTAAATGTATGTGTATGAAACATGGAAAAGAATGTTTGAATAAAATTGTGAAATGTAATAAAATCATTATATCAAAAATAAATAAATCCCTGATTGAATACTGAATGTGAACATATATAAACCATTAAAAACAATCATAAATTACAAATGAGCCACTTCAAATTTTAACACAGGTGCAATAGATGTATATTCATTAAGCTCATTATCATTAGAGGTGTTTAATCTGATTTGCCAAAACAAATCTCGCAGTTCCAATTTTGTCCCCCAACAACCCCCTCTAACATCAAAAGGTATTGTTTCAATAATACCAAACAAAAACTTAGAAAAATTCTGGGCATGTCTGCAGAGAGCATTAAATGAATTCCCTTTGTTTATTGCATAAATATGCTCATAGATTCCTTTTCAGAATGGGTGCTCCATTTTGTTAATATAATAAACAATTTTGACAGAGGGTGATATATATAACCCCTTAATGGTGCAATTGCCATCCCCAAGGAAAATTTGAATGGTGGGTTCCATATGAAAACATCTCATCTTTCCATAACATAGGTACATTGAGGACAAGTGCCACATTTGGGCACCATGTTGATGTTTAAATAAAAATTTAAAACTCTTCCACATCTTAAACACAATGATGGGGTGTTACCTAGAATCCTAAAGATGTCTTTATCCATCTTAAATATACTCCAGTTTCTGGTAACTATATCTTGCATAATCGTAACACTGGGGGTATAAGTGACAACGAAAGTGTGTGTAAATTTTGTTGTTATCAAATTGTTAGAACCCATGGGGTTAGTGCAAGTCTCTAATGGTTCAATATTGACCACTAAAAGTGGCTTGTATATTTTTCCCCATTGTTGTTTCACTACAAAAACAATGTTGTGAAGAAAGTTTTTAGGGTACCACCTTTCTAAAAACATTTGTCACAGTTTGAACTTCACTCTCAAAATGGAGCATGTCAGAAGGGTTCCTATTATTTTAGTGAATGCTGATTTGAACATCATTACGTGAAATGGCAAAATTCTGAAAGCACGGAACAGCGATTTTTTTTCCTAGGGCAAAAAAATCACTGGGCCATTTTCGGGACTTTGCCATTTCCTCCACTGTGGTGTGATATCGGAGTTGGTATATATAAGTAGGCAGGGGTGTGGGTTGAATGTTACACACTACCTGAGCATTAATGACAGCTTGTTCGTAGTTCCAGAGCTGAAAACAAGGGCTAATAAGTATAAGCATTCTATCTTGTTGTTTGTGTGTGTTTTTGGCACTTTTTAGGAATAAAATGGTTTTACACTGTATTTTAAAATAAACATAAAATAGGCTTGATTATTAAACTAAGCTGATTTTTATATGTTTATATTTAGCATTGTTGATTTCAATATATACAATACCATTGGAAAATTACATTTGAATGTTATACCTTTAAGACCTGATTGCAGGTATAAGAGCAGCATTTGATGTGTTTATTTTAGATTCTGATGAAGTCTGTTGCACACAGATGAAAAGCTATATTGTGCATTACACAAGCTTAAATAAATTTGTGATATCTATCTTCACCAGAAGCGCCTATTTTTGGAATCGTTTTACAACTAGTGTTTTCATTGATAAAATTCTGGCATCAGCTAAAGCACTGAACAGACAGGTTAGTAGTAAAAACTTAGTTGTTTTAATAGTTGAAGCAGAAAATAAGTCATTGTTCATCACTCATTATTCTTAAGTGCATGTGATGCAAACAAGAACTGATAGGATTTATTCCATTACAGATTTATTTAATAAATTGATTTTAAAACAATTAATTGCACTTTATCTGATCATAATGACTAGGTATTAATGTATTAATGGATATAAGGAAATTTCAGATTATTTATATAATCTCAGTATATATGATGAAAATAAAAGAATTTAAGAGTAACCTTCAGGAACAAATTGAGATTTTTTTTATCTTTGTATGATAATGATTAGGTTTGTAAAGTCATATTATGGGACTGCTTAAAATGCATATTAATGGTAGAACTGGAAGATGGGCAAGTAATAGAATGAAAGACTGGGATAAAGAGTTGGGAAATACAAGATGAAATACATAAATTGAGGTTTGAACAACAAACAAAAATTTGATAATACTGAAGTCATTAAAAATTAATGACAAAATATCAACCACTTTTAGTGCATAAAGTGTACATAGCTTTAGAAAAAATAAAATTGCAGTGTTATATGACTTCATAAAAATCTATACAGATTAGATTAGTTAACAGAAGTAAGATGTTAAGCAATAGGCACAAATCAATATCCAAAATCCTCACACTAATAAGCTTACTTCAGACATGGAGGAAATGCTTAATATTTTTTAAAAAATCCATGAGTATCTTAATAAAAATGAAAATAATCCCGATGATTACAAAACTAACAAGTATTTAAAGAAAAATGTTACTGATAAACTGAATGACCAATAAATATCTCTTTTGAATAAGCCTAATGCCCTGAGAGAAGTTAAATAATAATTCTTCTTTAGGCTTTTCCCCAGTTAGGGGTCACCACAGTGGATCACCTGTCTGCTTATGATTAGCAGTGGAGGTTTACAGTGTCGAGTTCCCAGGCTAGCACCCAACCTTCCACAGAAGGTGCACACATGCACACACTCATACCTAGGGCCAATTTAGTGTCTCCTGTCCACCTACAGCATGTCTTTGGGATGTGGGAGGAAACCGGAGTACCCAGAGGAAACCCACACGATAACAGGGAAGACATGTAGACTTCGCACATAAGGCACCCCAGCCAAGAATCAAACTGGAGAGTCTATTGCTGTGAGGTGACAATGCTAACCACTGCACCACCATGTCCACCCCCCTGAGAAAAGTTAGATAAGCTTTAAAAAAAGGTGAAAAAAATAGTAAAGCTCCAGGCTTATATGGTTTAAGTATGAAATTATATAGTCTGCTTCCATTAAATATTTTAGAATTAACCGAAAAGTAGTCTCAGTGCCAAACCCAAAACCAGTAAACATGAACAAAGCACTGGGAAACCAGCAGTGTAGACAGTTCCTTTTATTACACACATGAGAAGATGCGTAATCGAACCACAGAACAAGCACAGGATAATAACGTTGTGATAGTATTTCCTTTTATGTTTTCGTCAAAAGAACTTAATCAGATAAAATAATCCCTCCAAAATTACATATACATATATATATATATATATATATATATATATATACACACACACACACACACCTATCAATTTTAAAATATCAAGTGAAGTAACAAAATCAAAAGTGTTATGTGAATTACAAATCAATTCCTCTATATAAAATGCAGTACATAGAACATGTTAAACATTCTCAGATATAAAATAGGAACGAGGAACCTACTATCCTCAATGAACTTGTAAGACATATCCATTTAAATAATTTAAATAAATAGTTTATAAAATCTTAAAAGACCAAATATAAAATAAATGCTAAAAACCTAGAGTATAGCACCCATCTAGTGGAATAAAATTTAGTCTGTGCAGCAAACTGTGTTAAAATACAGATTAGTCAAAGAAGGATTTTAACAACAAGAAAATATATAACCTATGAAATATAAAATGTATGGAGCACCTTAAAAAATATAAAATTATATAAAAAATATAAAACTATATAAAAATAGTCACAGGGATTACTATTGTTTCAAGTATTGCTATAACTTAGCAGCTCTGAGTTTTAAGACCGGTTTCAGAGTTAACATATCATTAAGTCCTGGGGGATTACTGGCATCCAAAATTAGTTGCCAGCATAGCTCCCTATACTCAAATCGAGTTTCCCATGGGCCTCCCCTAGGATCCAAAGGAACAACTTTTATTACAAAAAATTGAAAGTTAGCTTTATCACACTTTTGCAAATGTTTATACAAGGCATTTTTGTCATTTTTCTTTTTAATATCATAAACATGCTCGTACATCCTTTGCATCAATTTCCTTTCAGTCTTGCCCACATAGGAGTCACAGGCCACACACAAAGCAATATATACCACCCCAGTGGTATTGCAATAAGCATAAGCTATTGTATTAATATATTTGCTCCTACACTTCAAAAATATAGAGTCACCCTCCTTAATATTAAAACAATGGGGGCAGCTTCCACATTCATGACTGCCTCTTTTACTGCTACTGTAAAAAATAAAAGTGGTTCCCTCTAAAATGTTTTCTATGTTTCGTCCTTTTCTATACACACATTTGAAAGGTTGATCAAAATTAAATTCAGGTCGGACAAACTGGCAAATTTATTCCATTCATTACTAATAATGTTCCTCACCAAATTACTTTCACCATCAAATGTGATAACCAGGGCTGACTGGTATCTTTTCCCCTCAAATTGAACATCAGTATTAGAGTTTAATGTATTTGAAAAGGATGTCTTACCAAAAATAGGTGCAAACCTAGACAACCTAGCCTCAACTACCTCACTAGTTACTTTTAATAATAAATCATTGGGGTAATCCCTAGCCTTAAACATATCAATAATAAACTCACATTCATGTTTAAAACAGTCATCTTCTGAAGTCATTCTACTAGCTCGTACAACTACTGGCCTTAAACAATTGCCCTTTTCTGATATGGTGGATATGAGCTAGTGTAGTGTAAGTATGCATTGGAAAATATTCCTTTCCTATATATTTTATATTTAAAACCATCACCTAACTTTTGTATGTTCACATCTAAAAAGTTAATTTCTATATGATTCACATTATATGTGAACTTAAGAAAATTCGTGGTGTTTGAAATATATTGATAAAATTCTAAAACTTTTTCAGCTGTACTGTTCCAAAACAAGCAAACATCATCCAAAAAACACCCATAATAATTCCAAAATTGTGTGAACTCAGAGTTAAAAATAAATTTGTTTTCCCAATTTAATAAAATAATGTGGGCATATGTGGGTGCACAATGTGCATCCATAGCCACACCTTTTAATTGTCTGTAATACTCCCCCTGAAAAGAGATAAAATTGTTTTTTTAATATTAAATCCGTTTGCACTAAACACGTACGGAATACACTAAAGAAATAACTGACTTAGTAACCAAAAATTCTTCGAACCACGTTAAACCGGTTTCATGTGGAATACAAGTAAATAGGTCTACTTCATCCAAGGTGATAAAGCTCAGTGTTTTAACCCGATTAGTATTGTCAATATGTCTCAAAGTCCCAAGAATCCTTAAAATTTTAGGGTTGTCCATCACAACCTGTTTTAGTTGAAAATCAACGTACTTCACCAAAGGGGTAGTAACAGATCCCCCAGCAGATACGATGGGTCTAAGGGGAGGGTCAATAAGGATCTTTTGGACCTTAGGTATACTAAAAATCGATGGAACCTTCGGTTTTTCTACTAACAAAAAATTGTATGTTTCTAAGTCTATAAGTCCCTCAAGTAATAAATCACTGAGGCAAAGGGAGAGTTTTTTTGTAAGCTATATTGATTTCATGCAATGAAACTCTCTCATAAGTGTGCTCATCACCAAGCAGTTCAAACATTTTTGCCTCATAAGAAATCTGGTCCATCAATACAACCCCTCCCCCCTTATCCGGTTTCATAATCCTAAGATTTGTTTTAACTCTTGGAATAAAAGTAAAACCTTTTGTAAATAAATCAAAGTGTCCTTTAGTAATACGAGTTGAGGTATAATTAAAAATATTAAAACCTTTGTAACTAGAAATACAATCATTTAACAAAATATCATCAGTGGGTGTTATTTCCAGTATGTCTTTTGCCCCTTGTAATTCTGATAACCATTCCTGTAATTTACCGGGTCCTTTTTCTTTAATCTTTCTGACCTCCTTGGGGAAGGAAACGCTAAAGGGTCATGAATATTAAAACTTTCAGACTAATCTTCATTTATTGTATTGTCATATCTAACTTAATTATCCTCCCTGTATAGACGAGTGTTGTGAATCCTATTACCCCCAACAGTTTTGGGTTTGGGGTAATGAGAATTATTACTGTACTCCTTAGTGTCTCTTTCTATTTTCCTATATTTTCTTTCATGAACCTTTACACATTTTGTTTCAGCACCATTAAGCATATCCAAATATTTCTCCCTTTCATGCTCCACACCAAATAATAAATCATTTACTATCTTGTTGTTTATAAATTCTATCTGTGTAAGCATTTTATCCATTTCCACCTCATTGTTCTTAATGACTCATAATGTTGGCCCCACATTTATCAAATGCACAAATTAAATCTTTATGAAATTGTGAGCCTTCCACAACATTATTGAGGTATTTGCATATCCGTAAGCCTTTCGGAACAATGCTTAGCTGTAAACAGTGTTTTAAGTACATATAGTCCATTTCTCAATTTTTATATTTGTATAACATGTTACCCAAATCTACAATCATTGCTGCTTAAGTATCGCTATAACAGTTAAATTGAGGTCTTGGTAGTTCTTTATAGTCAATTTTAAAGTCTAATATGTCTTTAAAGTTCTTGTTTGTATCTTTGTGCCACGTTAGATACGCCTGCGTCAGCTACATTAGATCCGTTGTTTTTGTGCCACCGTTCCCATTTTTAACACGTTCACACTGTTCCCAGATAAAGAAATACTGGGAAAACCATCCAAACTCCTTCACTGAGGCTGGCTTAACTGCCCACGTACCAAATATTTTAGAATTACTGAGTAACATTATCAGGATAATTCAGAGTGACAAAATAATTCTTCCCTCATGGAAAATTTCTGTAATCCCATGTATACTTAAACAAGAAAAAGGATAATAAGTTAGTTTCCTCATATTAACCTATTTCATTATTAAATGTAGACTACAAAAATATTTACTTCCATCTTCCTACAGGATTAATAGACACAGTAAATAAATGCAATAATAAAAATCAAACAGTCAATATATTAACATAGGGCAATATACAAATGGTAGTAACTATCTTAGATTTATCAAAAGGAAATGAACAAGAAATTAGCCCTAATTAGCTTAGATATTGAGAGAGCTTTTGATTCTGTAGATTGGGAGTACTTGTTTAAAAACTTTAGAAGCATTTAAATTTCCATAACAGCTTATTGGAATATTAAAAACTTGTATAAACACCCCAAAGCACATGTTAAGACTGGATCTTACAGTTTCAAGGATTCACTTTAAACAAAGGCACAAAAAGCAAATCCCTTCTCCCCTCTAATTTGCATTAGTTATTGAACCCTTACCTAATAATATAAGAACCAATGAAAAAAATTGATGGATTCTCAATTAACAAGGATTGCCAATGTAAAATACAGTTGTTGCATATATTTTACTAACTATAGGAGATTTAAATTATTCAACTGAAGAAAAAGATGAGGAAATTGAAAAGTTTCAAGAAGCATCTCTGCTGAAATTTAATATTAATAAAGCTGAAACTTTAGTGATAAATTGGTTACTAAATAGTAAGTTTAAAGATAAATATAACTGCAAGGGAAGAAACAAAAATATTTAGGAATTAAACTATCAAGATGTAAGATTATTATTAATAATTTTGAAAAAAATAATAGGTAGTTTTATTAAATAATGCAATGATTTTTTTTTTACTTTTGATAGTTTAGTACTTATTAAAATAATTATATTACCCAATATTATACATACATGTATGTGTGCATGTGCATATTAACTACATAAATATATTCCATTTAATAGCTTTAATACTGGACAAAAATTTCATTCTAATGGTATCCTAAAAATCTGTGAATTGTTTATAGAAATCATATAAGATTATGGGAATATGGTGGTATTAGCTTCCCAGACGTATAATCTAATAAACAACATTTACATTACAAGGAAATTAAATTCAATCTTTAGACTCTGCATATATGAAATCAATTCTTAAAACAGTTAAGAAATATGTTTTTAAAACTCTCAAAATGGAAGTGTTTGTACTTCCCACTGCACACATCTCTCAATTTAAGGAGACTCAAAACAATGTTAAAATTAATTTACTAAAAAGGAATGGATTAGTATTATGGTCGGATTGCTTTGAAAAAGGAAAAGCTAAGTCAGCAGAATATTTATTGAAAGATAAGTTGGATGAATATGTTAAAACAGTTATTATCCATCAGTAAGAAATTAAATGAATTTTTAGATAATACAAGTGAAGAGGAACATAACACTATTCTCCCATTATATGAATGCTATCATTGAAGGTAAAGTGACCTACAAAGGAAGCCTGTCCAAGTTATACAAGTTAATTATAAATAAAAAAAAATTTGATGCAAAATTCTGGAACTTTTTAGATAGTTGTGAATTAAGTGACTCAATAGAGGGTAAAAATAAAATGTTGCTACTTAAATCAGTTAGTCAAACTTTAAGTTTATACTGGAAAGTCTTTATGTGGAAATATATTCATAGAATGTTGCTACTCCCTATAAAATCTGTAAATTTGGTAAAATTACTTCTTCAGATTGTTGGAAAAGTACAGTTTTGTACCTACCACAAATGTAGATGTTCGAGGATCCACATTGCTGCAGTCATAACCTGTGGGTAGTCCGCTGTCCTCGGTCGGCCCGAATACCAAAGAGCTAGGCTGGCGTCGGTCATTGTCACCCAGAGCTGACGTCAGTACGTAGAAGTACTTAAGCGCATGACCGACGCCATATCCTCAGTCTTTCTTGCCCCAGATGTCAGAAGGCCTAAAAATGAAAGGCCAGAGCTAAAAAAGTAAAAGCCCAACAACCACCAGTGTGGAAATAAAGAGTATCCCAAAAAGAAACCCAGCAACCACAAACTATAGAGGGGAAGGAGGGAGGAGGGATATTGGACTGCAGCAATGTGGATCCTCGAACATCTACATTTATGGTAGGTACAAAACTGTACTATGTTCTTCGTCTCACATTGCTGCAGTCATAACCTGTGGGTAGAATCCCAAAGGAAAAGGGAGGCTGGCAAACTACAAAGCATTAGGAGCTGCTAACATGCCCTGTAAAACTGCAGTGGCAAACCCAGCCCTGGACTTGGAATAAAGAGGGAGATGGTAATGCTTAGTAAAAGTGTGTACTGAACTCCAAGTAGCTGCCTCCAAAATATCCTTAGTAGCTACACCCCTCAAAAAAGCAGTAGAAGTGGCAGTAGCCCTAGTAGAATGAGGTCTGATCCCAGCAGGAACATCCTTCCCATGATGAGAATAACAAAAAGCAATACAATGACCAATCCACTTTGAAATAGTCTGCTTTGAAACAGCTTTCCCTTGTGAACTCAAAGCAAAAGAAACAAATAACTGCTGAGTCTGTCTGAACTCCTTAGTTCTGCTCAAATAGTAACGTAACTGCCTGTGGATATCCAAAGAATGCAAGACTTTTTCTCCCTTATTTTGGGGATCAGCATAAAAAGTAGGCAAATGAGTAGACTGGTTCAAGGCCACATTAGAAATCACTTTAGGCATAAAAGTAGGGTTAGTTCGCAAAGAAACTCTATCCTTATGAAATATCAAAAAGGGTTCAACTGCCATGAGTGCCTGCAATTCAGATACCCTCCTAGCAGAAGTAATGGCCAACAAAAAAGCAGTCTTCCAAGACAAAAACTTCAGTTCAGATGTAGCTGCAGGTTCAAAAGGAGGTAAAGTATGCTTCTCCAAAACAAAATTGAGATCCCAGGAAGGAGTAGGAGCTCTATGTGGGTGTCTTATATTCTTTGCCCCTCTAAGAAATTGTTTGAACAAAGGATGAGAAAATAAAGGAGGGTCACAATCATAGTGAGCAGAAATGGCTGCAGCATGAACCTTCACAGAAGAGAATGACAAACCCTTGTCCAGTAATCCAGTAAGATACTGTAGTGCAAAACTCAAATTAGGCACTGAAACATCAAAACCCTTTGCAGTGCTCCAAAGAAAAAATCTCTTCCATTTATCAGCATAAACTTTTCTAGTGCTAGGCCGCCTGGCCTCCAAAATGACATCCAAAACCTGTTGAGGAAGCTGAGACCCCACCGGCTCCATCACAGAATACGCCAGGCTGTCAGATGGAGGGAATGCACCTGAACATTGAGAAGATGATTGTTTGACTGGGACAACAAATGAGGAACCTGTGGCAGAGGCCAAGGAGGCTCCTGGATTAAACTCCTCAGCAGGGGATACCAATGCTGACGTGGCCAATCTGGTGCTATTAGAATCATGCAAGGCTTGTCCCGCCTGACTTTCAAGAGTACCTTGGGGAGAAGAGGCAGAGGAGGAAAGGCATAAATGTGAAGGTTGTTCCAACTGAAAGATAGAGCATCCACTTTCCAAGCATCTGGTAGGAACATCTTTGTGCAAAATTTTGGTAGTTGAAAATTCAGTGGAGAAGCGAGCAGATCTATGTCTGGAGTTCCCAAGCCACAGTCAATTGTTTGAAAACCTGAGGATCCAGTTTCCACCGTGGGGATCCACAATTTGCCTGCTCAATATATCTGCTAGGAGTTCTGAGCTCCTGGCAGAAACCGTGGCTTGAAGATTGATTCAGAACTCAGAGCAGTCTCCCACAAAATCATTGCTTGCCTGCAAAGAGGGTAGGAATGGGTTCCCCCCTGCTTGTTGATGTACCACATGACTGTTGTGTTGTCTGTTTGAATCAACACCTGTCCCAGCTGAAGCAGGTCCTTGAAGGCCATCAAAGCAAATTGGACTGCTAACATCTCCTTCATGTTGATATGCAAATGTAGTAGATTGGGAGGCCACATGTCTTGTATCCATTTCCCATTGAAGTGTGCTCCTGCCAAGTCCGAGGCATCCGTCGTTAGGATCTGACTCGCCTCTGGTCGAGTCACAGAGAGTCCCTTGTTTAGGTGACATTCCTGAGCCCACCACAAGAATCCCTTCTGGATGCAAGGTATAATCCGAATGCCAGTGTCCAAACCGTGGCAGTGTTGAGTCCACACACTTTTTAGATACCATTGTAGCTTCCTCATATGCAGTTTGGCATTGGGAAGTACTAGAATGCAAGATGCCATGAACCCCAAGGCTTGAAGGACTGTCCTTGCAGTCAGCCTGGACATTACTGATAACTGCTGGAAGTATAGATGAAGAGTTCTTTGTTTGTCCGGGGTCAGAAATGCCATCTGAGAAGCTGTATTCAGTCTCACACCCAGAAAGCACATGTCCTGAGAGGGTACTAGACTGGACTTTATTTTGTTCACAGAATACCCTAGGCACCTTAAAACTGCCATTACATACTGGAGATGTTGTAGTAAAATGTCTTTGTTTTGAGCAAGAATCAGGCAATCGTCCAGATAAGGGTAAATTTGTATTCCTCTGTCTGAAGAAAGCAATCACAGGAGCCAGAACTTTGTGAATACCCCTAAGCAGTAGATAAACCAAAGGGCAATGCAGAGAACTGATAATGGGTACCAGCCCGAAATCTCAGGAATCTCCTGCAGCTGGGCCTGATAGGGATGTGAAGATAGGCCTCTTTGAGATCCAGGGTTACCATCCAGTGATCTTTGCCTAGCATAGGCAGAAGTTGTTGTAATGTTAACATCTTGAACTTTGGAATGTCTAGGTAGGTATTGAGAATGGACAAATCCAGAATTGGCCTCCAAGTGTTTCTTCTTTGGCACTAGGAATAGACGGAATAAAATCCTAGGCCTACTTCTGACGGAGGGACCACCTGAATTGCCTCCATCTGTAAAAGCAGATAAATTTGCTCCTGAGCCTCCAGCCTTTGCTGAGGAGGCACATCCGCATGCCTTTGAAAGGAGGAAAAGTGTGAAAATAAAAGTACAGTTTTGTACCTACCATAAATGTAGATGTTCAAGGATCCACATTGCTGCAGTCCTTACATATGGGTAGTCCGCTGTCCCTCCGATTGACCCAA